>NC_137254.1:16599109-16693125 GCF_965637545.1 Phallusia mammillata | reverse complement strand
GTCCCATAATTTTACCATAATCCGTTGTGACGTCACAATGCGACGAAAATCACCTTTGTTTAAACAATCGCTGGGTGGCGCACGTCCTTGGGAGGGCAAAGTGAGGGGGTGCAAGGTCGAGAGGAGGGATAGACCTTTCCAACGGTACCCGGATTGTCGCTCTGCGCGTTCTACTTTTTGCGTAGTGGGCTCGCGAATTCTGGTCAAGAAAGTACACTTGGTGCAAGCATAGGCCTTTTACGTTGTTGAAGTCCGCGATTGCGTCACTTCGAGATGCCCCCCTTGGGGCAGCTCTTAACGACACACCTTTTGAGGTATCAATTCGAAATTTTGTACGAACTATCAAGAAGTATTACTCTTTCCATCGAGCGCGGTCCCATAATTTTACCATAATCCGTTGTGACGTCACAATGCGACGAAAATCACCTTTGTTTAAACAATCGCTGGGTGGCGCACGTCCTTGGGAGGGCAAAGTGAGGGGGTGCAAGGTCGAGAGGAGGGATAGACCTTTCCAACGGTACCCGGATTGTCGCTCTGCGCGTTCTACTTTTTGCGTAGTGGGCTCGCGAATTCTGGTCAAGAAAGTACACTTGGTGCAAGCATAGGCCTTTTACGTTGTTGAAGTCCGCGATTGCGTCACTTCGAGATGCCCCCCTTGGGGCAGCTCTTAACGACACACCTTTTGAGGTATCAATTCGAAATTTTGTACGAACTATCAAGAAGTATTACTCTTTCCATCGAGCGCGGTCCCATAATTTTACCATAATCCGTTGTGACGTCACAATGCGACGAAAATCACCTTTGTTTAAACAATCGCTGGGTGGCGCACGTCCTTGGGAGGGCAAAGTGAGGGGGTGCAAGGTCGAGAGGAGGGATAGACCTTTCCAACGGTACCCGGATTGTCGCTCTGCGCGTTCTACTTTTTGCGTAGTGGGCTCGCGAATTCTGGTCAAGAAAGTACACTTGGTGCAAGCATAGGCCTTTTACGTTGTTGAAGTCCGCGATTGCGTCACTTCGAGATGCCCCCCTTGGGGCAGCTCTTAACGACACACCTTTTGAGGTATCAATTCGAAATTTTGTACGAACTATCAAGAAGTATTACTCTTTCCATCGAGCGCGGTCCCATAATTTTACCATAATCCGTTGTGACGTCACAATGCGACGAAAATCACCTTTGTTTAAACAATCGCTGGGTGGCGCACGTCCTTGGGAGGGCAAAGTGAGGGGGTGCAAGGTCGAGAGGAGGGATAGACCTTTCCAACGGTACCCGGATTGTCGCTCTGCGCGTTCTACTTTTTGCGTAGTGGGCTCGCGAATTCTGGTCAAGAAAGTACACTTGGTGCAAGCATAGGCCTTTTACGTTGTTGAAGTCCGCGATTGCGTCACTTCGAGATGCCCCCCTTGGGGCAGCTCTTAACGACACACCTTTTGAGGTATCAATTCGAAATTTTGTACGAACTATCAAGAAGTATTACTCTTTCCATCGAGCGCGGTCCCATAATTTTACCATAATCCGTTGTGACGTCACAATGCGACGAAAATCACCTTTGTTTAAACAATCGCTGGGTGGCGCACGTCCTTGGGAGGGCAAAGTGAGGGGGTGCAAGGTCGAGAGGAGGGATAGACCTTTCCAACGGTACCCGGATTGTCGCTCTGCGCGTTCTACTTTTTGCGTAGTGGGCTCGCGAATTCTGGTCAAGAAAGTACACTTGGTGCAAGCATAGGCCTTTTACGTTGTTGAAGTCCGCGATTGCGTCACTTCGAGATGCCCCCCTTGGGGCAGCTCTTAACGACACACCTTTTGAGGTATCAATTCGAAATTTTGTACGAACTATCAAGAAGTATTACTCTTTCCATCGAGCGCGGTCCCATAATTTTACCATAATCCGTTGTGACGTCACAATGCGACGAAAATCACCTTTGTTTAAACAATCGCTGGGTGGCGCACGTCCTTGGGAGGGCAAAGTGAGGGGGTGCAAGGTCGAGAGGAGGGATAGACCTTTCCAACGGTACCCGGATTGTCGCTCTGCGCGTTCTACTTTTTGCGTAGTGGGCTCGCGAATTCTGGTCAAGAAAGTACACTTGGTGCAAGCATAGGCCTTTTACGTTGTTGAAGTCCGCGATTGCGTCACTTCGAGATGCCCCCCTTGGGGCAGCTCTTAACGACACACCTTTTGAGGTATCAATTCGAAATTTTGTACGAACTATCAAGAAGTATTACTCTTTCCATCGAGCGCGGTCCCATAATTTTACCATAATCCGTTGTGACGTCACAATGCGACGAAAATCACCTTTGTTTAAACAATCGCTGGGTGGCGCACGTCCTTGGGAGGGCAAAGTGAGGGGGTGCAAGGTCGAGAGGAGGGATAGACCTTTCCAACGGTACCCGGATTGTCGCTCTGCGCGTTCTACTTTTTGCGTAGTGGGCTCGCGAATTCTGGTCAAGAAAGTACACTTGGTGCAAGCATAGGCCTTTTACGTTGTTGAAGTCCGCGATTGCGTCACTTCGAGATGCCCCCCTTGGGGCAGCTCTTAACGACACACCTTTTGAGGTATCAATTCGAAATTTTGTACGAACTATCAAGAAGTATTACTCTTTCCATCGAGCGCGGTCCCATAATTTTACCATAATCCGTTGTGACGTCACAATGCGACGAAAATCACCTTTGTTTAAACAATCGCTGGGTGGCGCACGTCCTTGGGAGGGCAAAGTGAGGGGGTGCAAGGTCGAGAGGAGGGATAGACCTTTCCAACGGTACCCGGATTGTCGCTCTGCGCGTTCTACTTTTTGCGTAGTGGGCTCGCGAATTCTGGTCAAGAAAGTACACTTGGTGCAAGCATAGGCCTTTTACGTTGTTGAAGTCCGCGATTGCGTCACTTCGAGATGCCCCCCTTGGGGCAGCTCTTAACGACACACCTTTTGAGGTATCAATTCGAAATTTTGTACGAACTATCAAGAAGTATTACTCTTTCCATCGAGCGCGGTCCCATAATTTTACCATAATCCGTTGTGACGTCACAATGCGACGAAAATCACCTTTGTTTAAACAATCGCTGGGTGGCGCACGTCCTTGGGAGGGCAAAGTGAGGGGGTGCAAGGTCGAGAGGAGGGATAGACCTTTCCAACGGTACCCGGATTGTCGCTCTGCGCGTTCTACTTTTTGCGTAGTGGGCTCGCGAATTCTGGTCAAGAAAGTACACTTGGTGCAAGCATAGGCCTTTTACGTTGTTGAAGTCCGCGATTGCGTCACTTCGAGATGCCCCCCTTGGGGCAGCTCTTAACGACACACCTTTTGAGGTATCAATTCGAAATTTTGTACGAACTATCAAGAAGTATTACTCTTTCCATCGAGCGCGGTCCCATAATTTTACCATAATCCGTTGTGACGTCACAATGCGACGAAAATCACCTTTGTTTAAACAATCGCTGGGTGGCGCACGTCCTTGGGAGGGCAAAGTGAGGGGGTGCAAGGTCGAGAGGAGGGATAGACCTTTCCAACGGTACCCGGATTGTCGCTCTGCGCGTTCTACTTTTTGCGTAGTGGGCTCGCGAATTCTGGTCAAGAAAGTACACTTGGTGCAAGCATAGGCCTTTTACGTTGTTGAAGTCCGCGATTGCGTCACTTCGAGATGCCCCCCTTGGGGCAGCTCTTAACGACACACCTTTTGAGGTATCAATTCGAAATTTTGTACGAACTATCAAGAAGTATTACTCTTTCCATCGAGCGCGGTCCCATAATTTTACCATAATCCGTTGTGACGTCACAATGCGACGAAAATCACCTTTGTTTAAACAATCGCTGGGTGGCGCACGTCCTTGGGAGGGCAAAGTGAGGGGGTGCAAGGTCGAGAGGAGGGATAGACCTTTCCAACGGTACCCGGATTGTCGCTCTGCGCGTTCTACTTTTTGCGTAGTGGGCTCGCGAATTCTGGTCAAGAAAGTACACTTGGTGCAAGCATAGGCCTTTTACGTTGTTGAAGTCCGCGATTGCGTCACTTCGAGATGCCCCCCTTGGGGCAGCTCTTAACGACACACCTTTTGAGGTATCAATTCGAAATTTTGTACGAACTATCAAGAAGTATTACTCTTTCCATCGAGCGCGGTCCCATAATTTTACCATAATCCGTTGTGACGTCACAATGCGACGAAAATCACCTTTGTTTAAACAATCGCTGGGTGGCGCACGTCCTTGGGAGGGCAAAGTGAGGGGGTGCAAGGTCGAGAGGAGGGATAGACCTTTCCAACGGTACCCGGATTGTCGCTCTGCGCGTTCTACTTTTTGCGTAGTGGGCTCGCGAATTCTGGTCAAGAAAGTACACTTGGTGCAAGCATAGGCCTTTTACGTTGTTGAAGTCCGCGATTGCGTCACTTCGAGATGCCCCCCTTGGGGCAGCTCTTAACGACACACCTTTTGAGGTATCAATTCGAAATTTTGTACGAACTATCAAGAAGTATTACTCTTTCCATCGAGCGCGGTCCCATAATTTTACCATAATCCGTTGTGACGTCACAATGCGACGAAAATCACCTTTGTTTAAACAATCGCTGGGTGGCGCACGTCCTTGGGAGGGCAAAGTGAGGGGGTGCAAGGTCGAGAGGAGGGATAGACCTTTCCAACGGTACCCGGATTGTCGCTCTGCGCGTTCTACTTTTTGCGTAGTGGGCTCGCGAATTCTGGTCAAGAAAGTACACTTGGTGCAAGCATAGGCCTTTTACGTTGTTGAAGTCCGCGATTGCGTCACTTCGAGATGCCCCCCTTGGGGCAGCTCTTAACGACACACCTTTTGAGGTATCAATTCGAAATTTTGTACGAACTATCAAGAAGTATTACTCTTTCCATCGAGCGCGGTCCCATAATTTTACCATAATCCGTTGTGACGTCACAATGCGACGAAAATCACCTTTGTTTAAACAATCGCTGGGTGGCGCACGTCCTTGGGAGGGCAAAGTGAGGGGGTGCAAGGTCGAGAGGAGGGATAGACCTTTCCAACGGTACCCGGATTGTCGCTCTGCGCGTTCTACTTTTTGCGTAGTGGGCTCGCGAATTCTGGTCAAGAAAGTACACTTGGTGCAAGCATAGGCCTTTTACGTTGTTGAAGTCCGCGATTGCGTCACTTCGAGATGCCCCCCTTGGGGCAGCTCTTAACGACACACCTTTTGAGGTATCAATTCGAAATTTTGTACGAACTATCAAGAAGTATTACTCTTTCCATCGAGCGCGGTCCCATAATTTTACCATAATCCGTTGTGACGTCACAATGCGACGAAAATCACCTTTGTTTAAACAATCGCTGGGTGGCGCACGTCCTTGGGAGGGCAAAGTGAGGGGGTGCAAGGTCGAGAGGAGGGATAGACCTTTCCAACGGTACCCGGATTGTCGCTCTGCGCGTTCTACTTTTTGCGTAGTGGGCTCGCGAATTCTGGTCAAGAAAGTACACTTGGTGCAAGCATAGGCCTTTTACGTTGTTGAAGTCCGCGATTGCGTCACTTCGAGATGCCCCCCTTGGGGCAGCTCTTAACGACACACCTTTTGAGGTATCAATTCGAAATTTTGTACGAACTATCAAGAAGTATTACTCTTTCCATCGAGCGCGGTCCCATAATTTTACCATAATCCGTTGTGACGTCACAATGCGACGAAAATCACCTTTGTTTAAACAATCGCTGGGTGGCGCACGTCCTTGGGAGGGCAAAGTGAGGGGGTGCAAGGTCGAGATGAGGGATAGACCTTTCCAACGGTACCCGGATTGTCGCTCTGCGCGCTCTACCTTTTGCCCAGTAGGCTCATATACTGCGGTGTTGGATTCAGTGTATACCTCTTTCGTACTTTGCTCGTATGGGATATAAGAGATAAAAGGAACCCAATATCGTCATAATTCGCGGATTCATGGAAATCATATACCCAATTACAAAATGAAGCGTTTTTGATGATTTATTTTGTATTAATAATATTTGTCAATGTCAGAAGAAGAAAAGGCGAGAAAACTGCTTTTGTTGTGACGCTTTTGGGCAAAAGGAGGCTGTTTTGTCGTAAAATTTGTGTTGAATGGTACCTTACTCCTATTTTACGGCAGAGACGCGACTGTTGTGCTTGCGCTGGTCGCGTCACAGGGTTAACTTAGTTTAAGGTGTAAAAAAGTTGTGTTAATGATGAGCGATTGACGTCATTTTTTGCATGACGTCATCAGAAGGTGTGATGACGTCATGTATAAAGTTTGGGCTCGCTACGATGAGTATTTCACAAAACGGTGTTTTTTAGAAGGCCTGTAAAATTTTATGATGACGTCATAGTGACGTCATTATGTGTGTGACGTATCCGGGTTATGACGTAGTTCATTATATATCAATATCGTAAGGTTGCGTCATAGGGTTCGGAAGTTATTGCGTTTGGTCAAGAAAGTACACCAGACCCCTCCGGGGTGAGTCGATTTACGAGGTCACAAGAAACGACTCGTCGTTGACTATTCTGTCACGGTCAATAGATATACTCAGTTAGATGCCTATCCTCTACCTAAGATTGAGGAAATTGTAAATTTAATTGCTCAAGATCGATTCTACAGCTGTCTTGATCTCCGATCTGCTTACCACCAAGTTCCTTTGCTGGATAACGAACGCCCGTATTCTGCGTTTGAAGCATGTGGTAGACTTTATCCAAAACATTACATCCCCAAAGCATTTGACCCAAACATTATTTTTACCGAGGGAGAATGCAGCGAGCTATACTAAGCAATTTACTCTCGTGGGCTCCGCTCTGTACTTTGCTCACTCTTTGCCTTAAGTGTTATTTGTATTCCTGCGCAGTTTAATTACATTCCCTAGTTCCGCTTAAAGAGCCCCTGCACCGGAAAATTATTTTTTAATATGTTGTTTGTCGTATTTTTATAAACACGATTTCAGATTTAAAACCACAAAAATCGAAGTTACTAGTCAAATATTTACGTTTTAAATCTAAACACACTGACACCTTGCGGATATTTTGTCACTGAGCTCAAACGCCATGTGACGTCACCTCGTACCAACTTGGTTTGGAGCTTGTTTGCAGTCGGTGGTTGTTAAGGTTCTGCGGCGCCAATTACGTTAGTCAGTTTAGGTATTTTGGTGTTTAAATGTTTTCATTTTTATACTCAAGTGTGCAAAAATGCCTGCAGTGTGTTTTTTGTATGGTTGCAATTCAAGAGGAAATCAAAAGGCCAGCAATTTGACACTTTTTCGCTTTCCAAATATAAAGCGATTGCGGTCAGCTTGGATTAAATTTGTTAACGTGAAAAAAAGGGACCAACGAAATACAGTGTTCTTTGTAGCCTACATTTCACAGATGAATGTTTCACAAATAAAATGCAGCAGACAGGAGTATGGCAAAAATTCTGGTGTTAAAGCCAAATGCCGTTCCATGTATTCATTAGAACAGTCTTCTTCATCAAGAAATGGCATTGAGAGCAGTTGTAAGAAAAGTAGCATATGGTATGCTTTAATTAATTGTTTTCTGACATAATCTCATTTAACATGATAGTCTTTAATATTACCATTATGTCATACTAATTTAGTTTATTGTCATGCCATTTACTTGGTAATAACAAAAAAGTGTGGTTGTGAAAAAAGGTGTGATAATATCAATATATTTTCATTTGGGAACCACCCAATCTAAGCTATGAGCCAAAATACATTGTGTGTAAAGGAAAACTTCTTTACCTCTTAAATGGTGTACCAGAAGTAAATTAACTGCAGATTTCCCTGGACACTCAGCTAAATTTGGTACATACACAATGATGAATGATGGATCTTTGCAACAATAAAATTGTTGCTATTAACCTTGTTAATGTATTCAGATGGTAATTTCATAATATTTTCTAGAGCAATGAAGTGGTAAACAGCAATGATATGGAAAAAGAAGGATTCTTGGGATGCATTGAAAATATCACAAGCAAAGGATTGTTTATTAAAGCCTTTGTGACTGACAGGCATCCACAAATCATTAAATACATTAGTGAAGAATCGTCAGAAACAAAACATTATGTTTGGCATGTAGCTACAAGTATGATAGAAATAAAAGATGAGCATACACCAGTATATTTGTGTTTATGGTTTTCAATTCAGAAATCCAAAAGAAACTGACAGCACTTTCTAACAAAGCCTATTGCAAAGAGTTGGGACCTTGGGTGAAAAGCATATGCAACCACATGTATTGTTGTGCAGCAACATCACAAGGGAATTCACAACTTATAGTTGACAAGTGGCTGTCAGTCCGGCAACGTAACTCTGAAGTCTTCCCCAGCACCATTCAACAAATTTTAGTAAGCAGTATACCTGTAACGCATAGAGGTTGCTAGTTGCATGTTAGTAGTTAGTACAGTAAAACTTACTCGTGACGGGTGTTAATTACCCTCATCATGATTGCCTAATTGACGTTTAAATCGATAACATGCTGCTTCTAATACACGTTGAGACATATAGATTCAAATCCAGGATATGTTTTTATACAAAGCAGATTCGACTCAGAATATTCGTTGAACTTGGCTAACTGCTGTTGCACTTACTAATTTCATGGCAGCAAACGCATGATTTTCTCACCTACCTTTTTAAGCAAACAGTTGTTATTTATTGCTTAACTGTCAACTAAGTATCTACGTTAATTTTATCAGTTGTAAACAATAGAAAAATGTACGCATCAAAGCTAAAACAAGCAATAAAAACAACAGCTGACCAACGCCATTGTTAGAAGTTGGTACGAGGTGACGTAACAATCGCTGCTACATATCAAACCAAGGTGTCGCTCGAGAGCTCGTTGTTTGATTGAATATCTCGAAAACGACAAATCATAGGACAAAAAAAATTAGTGATTCAAAATCCCTGATTTTTGGCAATTCTAAATATCTAAAATGTAGAAAAAGTCACATCGCCGCTGCCGGGGCCCTTTAAAGTCTCTCTTTTTTCTTGTTGCTTTCGTCAGTTGCAGTTTTCGCGTTTATTTGACATTTCGTGTTAACTTCTATTTTACAAAGCAGGACTTTTGTGTCGATCTCTGTTGTTTAAAGGTAATAAACATTATTACGTTTGTGTAGTCAATTACTGCAGTTACAAACCCAATTACCAGAAAAAAACGCTTCTTTATTCCTAAGTGTTCAAACCAACAACGGTCCTTTTGAAAAACAAACGCAAGATTAGCAAGAAATCGTTCCAGAAGAGTTGAAGACAGTGTTGCCAGGTTGCGCTTTTGTCGCCGAATTGGGCTACTTTTGACTTCGAGTTGCGGTCTTTTTTCGTGAGTTGCGGGTTGCGCCTTTTTGGGGGGGTTTGTAAATGACATTTTTTACCGTATGACGAGTATTATTGCATTATTAGTTTGACGTCAAAAAGTTGCAAGTCCAATTTTGACAAAAGAACTAATGAAATCGCCCAGAGTGTCAGAGATTTAACATCCAACTGAGCAAAAGAATGCTTTCAGTCCGCGCAATGCAACGTTCGTTTTTCAAACAAGAGATTTAATAAAGGCCTCTGTTACCACGTAAGACAGTGGTTCTCAAACTGTGGTACGCGTACCACTAGTGGTACGCGGAACTTTTCAGGTGGTACGCGAGTAAAATTCTGTGATACCTAATTTAAGTTCAATTTATAATTGCACCTCAACTGACCCAACTGATCAGCCCTGGTTTAGGCGATACTCGTGGTTTGGACAGTCTTTTGAAATTGCTAAATACGCTAAGTCGGTTCGAGAAAGTAGGCTTATTTCTAACGCTCTATTGCAGTGGTTCTTAACCTGTGGGTAATTACCCCCAAAGGGGTAATTTGGCATTTTAAAGGGGTAACATAGATTTTCTGTTATAGTTATCTTTAGATTCTTGATAATGAGATTTGCATGCTTAGTAGCTAAAAAGCAGTATCAACCTTCCCATTAACTGCATTTGAAATGAACCTTTGAATGTACAATAAATAATGACTTTGTTTTTCGGTGGGTTTATTTTGGATTGTAAGCTATATTATGTGATGTTTTTCTAAAAAAGGGGTAATTGATATCCATCAAAACATTTTGTGGGTAACAACAGAAAAAAGGTTAAGAACCACTGCTCTATTGAAACCGGGTTTAGGTCAGTGGTCTTCAACCTCAAAGGGATCCGCGAGATGGTTTCAGGGGTTCCATGAAGGCAAATATGTTTAGTATCTTTACCAACAGAAAAATATATTTAAGTTTCTCCACCGTTTTTACAATCCTGCATACAAATGCAAACTGTTGATCACCCCTTAATTGGGCCAGAAACACTGAACAGTTACTTTTTGTGATTGTTTTTCCAATTGTGACATCATAACACACGTGGTCAAACGACTTTATAGGACAAGTGTTGTGTCAAGTTAAATAAATATACCAGAAAATGTATCAATTTGTTGTGTTGGCCGCTACAATACAGAAACTTCTTCGAAATTAAAGGACTGTGAAGGTGAATGAAAATGCTTCAAAAGCATAATAACGTATAATGCAAGAAACGAGAAACATAAAAAGACCTGTTGGTAATTACGTTGGGGGTCCGCAGACTTAAAATTTATAAAAGGGGTCCGTGACTACAAAATGGTTAGGAACCACTGGTTTAGGTGGTACGCCGCGATAGAAAAAGTTGTCAGGTGGTACGCGATCCGTATAAGTTTGAGAAACACTGACGTAAAAGGAATTGTCTCATGGCAAAAATGATTGTTTTAAAGGTCATTTTACTTTGGAATTAATCCGAAATATTTTTGTTTTAAAGTAGAGATTAAAATGTTTTAAAAAACATAAAAAGTGGATAAACGGAGTGTGTTCAATACAGTGTTACTGGAAACAGCTCAAATTCAATTTTAAAATGCACAAAAATTAAATCTAACACGTAGAAACCTGAATAACTGTCACCCCAACAGGTGAAAGTAGATAAAATTATTTGTATTTCAGGTGTTTGTAAAATTGGGCTCCTTTTGAAGGGTAAAGTTGCGCTTTTCCACACTTGGACCTGGCAACACTGGTTGAAGACGTCTCTTGTTTGCTCACATTGCAGATATATGCCATTCCTAACGATAACGCTCGAGCCAAGATGAAGGGACTTTGACCGCCACCACGCACATTTCTGAACAAAAGCGTCGCACCAGACGGGCATTTGCCTTTTAACATAGTTGACCCAGAAACTCTGTTCCGAATATTTCTCAAAGCGATGACTTGACCAGCTCTTATCGAATATTCTTTGGCGGATTTTTTATGATATGTATTATTTTGATTCACTCTAACATTCAGCAATGACATGTTTCTAGTAACAATGGTATAGTATGACCGTCTGTAAAACTAAAAAAATGATACAACGTACAGTTTTGAATGCGGAATTTGTATACTGTGTCCGATTCGCATGAGCATCAAGCACCGGTTATTTTAAAGATATACAAGGAGGGTACGGGTTCCACATAGGTCAAATTCATTTTTGTAAACGAATATTTTGGGGTCTCGATTGGTTGATGCTTATGATATTTGGGTTCTATTTTTACATTCAAAAATACTTTATTTAAACATGAAGGACACCAATATGATGCAACATTTAGCTATGAGATGTTTTAAAGCTTTTTAGTCAAAATAAGTTATGAAATATGCGTCTACATGAATATAATGCTTAAAAAGCAGGTAACATTTTGACAGAAGAAGTTGCGACTGTTGTGCACTCACCCGTAACTAAAAGAAACACAGATGCACAGTCCACAAGATTGCAAGTACGAGTGCTGGACACCCATCTCATTCGTGTGGGCAACAGTGTAGTAATGCATATAGTCATTTGATTGTCAGCCATGCAAGCAGAAAACATATTTTTGCTTCAGAGCGGGGTAGTAATAATTCATTGAAGAATTCAGGGTGTTATATAGATTTTTTAGGTTTATATCAAGACAATAATGCCGCGGTGTATGTAAATTTGGTACTTGACGTTAAACTCAGTAAATTTGTGTAACATATGAGGCGTGTGTTAGTTTACAATTACTTTATGGTAAAGCGACAAAAAGAAAAACCAATGGGACGATTGCTGCAGGTCCCATTTATTGTTCGTCTGTTTCTATTAAATGTAGTCTTAAATTTTTTTACGAGCAAAAAAATATGATTAAATAAAAACTACTCTTTGTATATGTTAAGAAGAGGTGATATTGCTTCGGCTTGTTGTTTGTTTGTTTGAAACAACAATTTTAGTGAAAACATAATTTTTGTAATAATTGATATTTCGTAATTCCAGTTCAGCAATTCAACAAAGACGTCAATGATCATGTGATTTTAATTTTAGGCGAGAAGTGTTTAATGCACAAGTTTTGAACGTACAAGTTACATGAACGCACAAGTTTTAAAACCTGTGATGACTCTGCGTTTTTTGAAGCGCTGACCACAGAAAAGTATTGGGAGTTTGTAAAACCACTCTTCGCATTATGTTTTTTGCTTTCAAAAGTGATTACATGTTTAAGAAAAATATTGTTACGTATTGCATTGAACTTTTTGTTTTCCTTCAAAAATATTTTGCTAAGTCACGTGCCATACAGGCCGAATGTCAAAATCCCGACAGACAAAAATTAAAATAACGATAGGTAAATATTGAATTCCGATAATCACTGGAATCCAATCGACGATGATTGATATTCCGATATTAGCGAGTTAAACACCACCCACCAACGAACGAGTTAGTTTACTAGCTAAATGAATCTTGTCAGTTCCCAATCTTTTGAAATCACACTGGTTTTATAGACTTTTCTTTGTACATCCGGCAAATTTGTGCAAGTCATCTCGCTACAATCGAGACAGGGCCTCAGAGTATGTATCATCGGAGAGACGGGCAGGTTTCACTACGCGCCTGAAGGAACAGCAAAGATACGTAACAAAGGGATGTCAGGAAATCGGCCATGTTGCTGTAAGTACCAAGGGACAGGGTACAGAAAATGCTGGTTTTTAGAATCTTAAACTCACGCGCCAAATGATAAACATAGAAACAAATGTTCTAATGCCGATAAGCTATCGGTCGCTTTTACACCCCATAAACACGGAATTTATCTTCGTTATCGCCGTTTTTTTCCTTGTTTTTCACCCTCTTGGTGTTATAACAACGACTGTGTTGGGTAGCTGACATTAACCTCTTGTAGGACGTCAACACGTCTGATGACTTGTACTTAGAATAAGTAAGGTAATTTGATTGAAAATGAATATGAGTGAGATTTTGTTACCTGGAAGTACTGAGAGTTTACAAACTTCCTCACATCAGATGTTTTCTACCACACAAAAGTCTGAAGAAAGTATTCACAGTGGGGTTGAAAACAGTCATCTACCTATTCCAATTCTCAAAGAAGAAACAAAATTAAATAAACTGAAGAAATTTGGGTCAAAAGTCAGCTTGGGAAGAAACAAGGTGGAACCTTTGTTTGATGAAAATCGGCCAACATCAGCACCAGTTTCCTCATCAGTTGGTGGATTTACTCTGCAAAATAGGCCGAAAACGGCTATAGATGAACTTCGTCATCAGCAATTTTATCACAAACTAAAAAAAACCTCCCCTGTTCAATCCACCAACAAGCCTAAGGAGCAGTCAGCACTGATTAAAGAAAAAGAGCCTGACTTGACACAAACTGATGTGTTTCATGAAACAGCATATATTCCATATGAGTATGCTCATGCCATGATTAGTAGAATTGTTGATGATATGAAAAGTATGAAACTGAATCATCTCTCAATTGTTGCTAAAATTGAAAATCAGTACCAATCGATTGAAAATGAAACTCAGACCCAGTTTGAGACATTTCTTCATACATTACAAGCAAAGCATCAGTCAAAAATTGATTCTTTTTACCATGTGATTAGTATTTTAAAGTCACGATTAGCTTCCTCAAGTCAAAGTTTGGACACCATTGATAGCCTGAAGTTGAAAAATAAACAGCTATTACAAGAAAAAACATCTTTAAAAGCTAAAAAAGAAGCAGCCCAAGAAATTTTTTTCATGCCACTTGTACCTGGGGTTGTGGAAGAAACTGATGAACAAGGGGAAAAGATTGCTGATGACTTACAACAAACAGAAAAGTTATTACAACCAATCGCAGAGCAAAATGATGAAGCTGATGCAATCGTCAAACCTTTGAAAACAAATGCATCTGGAATAATATTACCAGGTGACTTCACTGCACACCAAAAGGACCAGTCAGGTTTAGATGAGCAATTTGAAGCTCTGAAACCTATGGACGAAGTTAACAGACAAGTGGATATTGTTGAGGACACAATAGATGTTGATTCTATACTTAAATCTGATGATGTAACACAGTTTCTAGATGAAACAGAAGATGACATCATGAAACCATCATCAGAAGATTCAAATTATGATTCAGAGAAAACTTCAGAGGGTTTTATATCTATGAAAACAGAGGTTGCTGCTGTTGCACTAATGATTGACGGAGATTACGAATCTGCACCAGCGGCTAACTTATCAGAAAAAGATGTCTCGAATGTTAAAATAAAAAGACCCAAAACAGCAGAAAAACGTGGGGTAGACCAGCAACTGCAAAAAAGTCGCAAAATGCTGGTCGAGTTAAAGAAACAGAACGATGCATATTCCAAACAAATACAGTATCTCGAACGGCAAATTAAATCTGTTGGTCCAACAACAGGAAGTTCGGCTGGTGGTGTTGACAAAGACAAAAAGAGAATGGAAAAGCAAGTTAAGGATTTGGAAAAAAAGCTTGAGTTCGAAATCAAAAAGCTGGAAAAAATGAAAATGTCCAACACTGATTTACAAGGCAACTTACAAGCATCCTCTAAGGAATTGGCTGACCTGAAAAAAAAACTTACAGCCCAAGAGCAGGAATGTGCACATCTTCGCGAATCTGCTGGTGCTGGAGTGGTGGCACTACAGCAGGTGCCCGTATTACAAAGCGAAGTCAAAGATTTGACAACTATGAACAAAGTCCTGACAGAAAACTATAACTCCGAAAGAATCTTAAGAAAAAAGTACTACAACATGGTTGAAGACATGAAAGGAAAAATTCGCGTGTATTGCCGTGTACGTCCGTTGAGTTCCACTGAAAAGCAAAACAAAAGCGCTGTGTTTTCCCCTGATGATTACACGGTAAAAGTCGAGCAAGCCCGGGGAGATCTGAAAGAGTTTCAATTTGATCAAATATTTACAGAGTCGAATAGTCAAGAAGACATTTTCGAGGATACAAACAGTCTGGTCCAGTCAGCGGTCGACGGATACAACGTGTGTATATTTGCATACGGGCAAACGGACTCTGGAAAAACGTACACCATGATTGGCGACAAGGAACAAAAAAATCCTGGTATTACTCCTCGAGCATTCAGAAGAATTTTTGATCTGATAAAAGCGAACCAACAGAAGTTTAATTTTCAGATTTCCTGCTACATGCTTGAATTGTACAACGAAAAACTGATAGATCTCTTGGGTAAAAGTCCGACGTACGACTGGTCATAAAAAAAGACAACAAGGGGATGGTATTTGTCCAAGGATGCACAGTTGAAACAGCTGAATCTGCCGATGGTTTATACGAAATTTTTTCGAAAGGATCTGAAAGTCGTCATATTGCTTCGACAAACATGAACAGTGCAAGCTCTAGATCCCATCTTGTCATCGGAGTTGTAATCGAAAGTACAAACTTGGCAACTGGAGCTGTAACACGTGGAAAGTTGAGCTTGGTTGATTTGGCCGGGAGCGAACGTGTAGGCAAAACCGGAGCCACTGCCACTCAGCTTAAAGAGGCAAATTCTATCAACAAATCTCTCTCAGCTTTGGGAGACGTGATTTCTGCCTTGTCGAGTGAACAAGGGTTTATTCCCTACAGAAACAACAAACTTACCATGCTAATGCAGGATTCCCTCGGTGGAAACGCAAAGACACTTATGTTTGTGAACGTTTCACCTGCTGACTACAATTGTGCGGAGAGCGCAATTTCCCTGACTTACGCATCGCGAGTAAAACTAATTACCAATGATGCCAGCAAAAATGCCGAAACGCGTGAGGTTGTCAGACTGAAACAAATTATTGCCAAACTGAAAGCTGGAGAGTCGGTTGATGATGTCGACAGTTAAATCTGTGCCAATGCATCATTTTCAAAGTTTTTATCTGTGTACAGCCATATTTAACACTGCAGTTTATTTTTTAGTTTTTTTGCTCTCTCACTTGCAGTCACACCGCGTAGTTATTACTGTGCTTATGTACGATTTAGACCATTCTAAAGCTAGACTCACGGAAGATTTCTACGCTGTTATATTTGTCAACGCACAAACGTGTCATTCATTTCATTCTTTAACAAAGTGTTAACAGAATTTTTAGCTCTTCCGGCAGTTTTTTTATTGTAATATGCCAACGTTTCGATGTCCCATACGAAACACCTTCATCAGGGTAATGACATACAATGCAAACACAAGTTATTATAAAGCGAAAAGGGCGGCGAAACACACACAAAAAAGGCGATAGAAATAACGCAGTTCGCACCAATGGTCGTGTGATAACACCTGGCTCAATGGTGCAAAAGCGACCGATAAGTTATCGGCATTAGAACGTCCGTTTTAACGTTCATCGTGTTGGTGTGAGAATGTATGTTCCACGACTCCAGGAAACCTCGCTTGTGAAAATCGGTTTCTCTAGCTAACACCTGGGCAGCAGAGAAGTTTATGGTGTGACCGAGGGTAGTAGCATGTTGTGCTAATGCCGATTTTTTAGCATCTTTCTTGGCTACATCCCTCTCGTGTTCTTTACGGCGCGTATTCAGAGATCTTCCCGTCTCGCCAATGTAAATCTCCTTGCACTGTTGACATGGGATCGCGTACACCACACCCCTTGCTGCGTTTGTATCAATGGGATCTTTGGGGTGCGACAGCATCTGACGTAGGGTGTTGACTGGTTTAATCCCTACTGAGACCCCAAAGTCGATTAACATGCGACGTATTACGTCTGTTAACCTAGGAATGTATGGCAAGGTAACAAATGTACGCTCTTTGGACTGAACCTTTTTCCGAGCACCCATGGTTTTTCGGTCATGGAGGATCCAGTTCGGGTAGCCATTTAACCGCAGGGCCTGGTGTACCCTTCGTAATTCGGTTTGGAGCATTCCGGGTTCTGTGGTCAACCTTCGGGCCTGATCTGTCAGCGATTTCACCACAGCTCTCTTGTGGTGTAGAGGATGGTGAGACGTGAAATGCAAATAGCGCCTGGTGCTCGTTGGTTTGTGGTACACTTGCGTGGAAAGTCTCCCGTCTGTTGCCTGTAATACCTCCACATCCAGAAAGGGAAGCCGGTTGTTAGTTTGCAATTCCATGGTAAATGCGATCCCTTGTTGCACGTTGTTTAAGTGATCTAGAAACGCTGTAACCTGGCTAATATTGATGATGCAGAACGTGTCATCCACATATCTTTGCCAGAATCGTGGTGGTGTGGTAAACGTTTGGAGAGCGCGTTGTTCCACCGACTCCATGACCATATTGGCAACCACCACCGACACTGGAGAGCCCATGGCCGTGCCATACACTTGTTTGTAAAACTGGCCTCTAAATGTGCAGTAAGTCTGCTGCAAACAAATCTCTAGTCCAAGATGAATGTCCTCGCATGACCACTTGGTTCTATCCTTAAGGCTGTAGTCCTCCAGCAGTCTTGACTTAGCGATTCCCAGTGCCAGGTCAATTGGTATGTTGGTAAACAACGAGACTTGTGTTTGCATTGTATGTCATTACCCTGATGAAGGTGTTTCGTATGGGACATCGAAACGTTGGCATATTACAATAAAAAAACTGCCGGAAGAGCTAAAAATTCTGTTAATACGTTATGCCTGGCAGCAACAGTGTATTCGTTTAACAAAGTGTGTTGAACTTTTTGAAAACAATATATTTGAAAAGAAGTTGCCATATCACTGAATTACTCAATTTTTCAAAAAAGTTGTATTTAATATTTGAGTTGTTTTACAAATCTCCTATTCCTTGCAAGGTCTGGTCCATGTCTTCACAAATTGCTTTGATCTTGCACTTTTCCGAATAAAGACAATCTGCGATTTTAGACAAAAAAAAACTTGTACTTATTTGCCGGATTCTATTTGAATAAGAAAATATGTATTTTTGCTTAATAACAGTTATGCTTTGTGGCATAAAGGTTATGTGAACTGATTGTTACCTAAAAGAAAATATTATGGAAAAGTACGAAAAAGTGAACGTTGTTGGAAAGGGAGCAAAATATCTAGGGGGTGCTGGAACTCCGCAGCCCCCTCGCACGAGCCGCCCCTGGTAGAGCTACTGACACAGGACCTCACAACACACCGGTTTGGGAATTTTTGAATCAACAATTATTGTCACCGTAATCGCCTGTGGAAATTCCAAAACCGGCGTGTCGTGAGTTCGGAAGAGCTACTTACACCATAACTCACTTTCGATAGGTGGCGCAGGAGCTGAATTATTTATTTAGCGGCTAAATGGGGGTAGGGTGGGGAAGCAAGGTTTCAAAATTTTACATTAATAAGTAAAATGGGTCAGGCGCGCCAGACCGTTCGGCCAAGTTCCTGCCCACCGTAGGCATGTTTTGAGATATGCCGTTTTCAATCGGATTTTGTGCTCCACCTATCGAAAATTGCTGAATGTGCGGCTGAAGAGAGTTATGGTGTTAGTATATTTTGCTGTGAGTTTTTGTGTTAGTAGCTCTACCATCAAATTATACGTTGATATTTAAACTGTCGCGAGAAACTACATTAACGGTGCGACTTAAAGTCCAGAAGTATGGCAATAAACTGTGGACCTAGCATCAAGGCAAACAACACACAGGCATACATCTGAAACTTGTCCTACAAATGAGACTATGGGCGCTAATGGGTTTAACTAATCACTTGGATTGACATTGCAACCTTTTTTGGCGTGTTCGTAAGAGTGAGGAGATTTTGGCTACTTGTCGTGTGTGGCCTCGTAATTCACAGGCATGTTGCTTTACCATTGCGACTTGATTGATTCGTTATCAGTGGCGGCTCGTGCCTAAAATTTCTGGGGGTGCTGCTCCAAATTTTAGTCTTTATTTAACATATATAAGTTGGCAATATATAGAAAAGCCACATTTCTAGATTTCCAGCCATTGTTTTGCGTAGAAAAACAAGTAATACAAATCTTAATTAGTAACTCCATTGTGATGTAATTTTCGTTACGCATTAATGTACACGAGTGTAAATAGCAGACAGTGTATCATTGGGGAGTTGCGTTACTTGCATGGCAACGGGCCAAACTCAACAACATGCGGTAATAATATGGCACAAAAACACAAGTGACACAGATTTAAAATGAAGCGAATGTTAATACGGCAAAACACTCACAACAATATATTGAACAAAATAGTAATAATTGGTCGAAAAGTATTTCAGTTAGACAACATTTAAGAATAACTGGTTATAACAATGACCACTAAGTAACACACTTGCTATTCAGTCATTAATATGGTCATGTTTCATTTGAGTAACTTATAGTCACAGTCATTGTTTCAACATATCTCATGACACTTCACAGATTATTGCCACACAAAAAACTAGCCACAAAGCTTTTTATTGGTATCATAACTGACAAATTTAACAACCACATTACATTTGTGTCAGAACTTGGTTATTTAAACATATTTTCTTCAAATTTTTGTGTACAGACTAACAATTGTCTTTCAGTTTGCTTATAATTCCCTTTTTTAAAGTGCAATACTCCTCCAAGCTTTGAAATTTACAACAATCTCATATAAATTTAACCCATATAATGAAACCTTGTGCTTCCTTTTTACAACCAAAATGAATCAGAAAGTTATAGTTGGGCAAAATAATTGATAGCTAAGAAACTGTTTGTTTCTATTTAGTGCTAGCACTGCAAATGCAAGTCTTTTGGAAATAATGGTGTCCCTTAGAAAAGTTTGCATCCTTTTCAGTGTTGAAAAGAACCGTTTTGCCTTAAGGACTCATGGAAATTGCAAAAAGGATTTTTCATCTTAGTAATTTCACTTGTCAAAACATCATCGAGATTATTTTCAAAGTAATCATGAACATCAGATCTACAGAAACATTTTTATTTCAGTAACTAGCTTTTCTTTGTCAACAATAGGATATGCTTGGTGGCTACTACTATCTCCTCTGTAGAATGTTCATTCTTAAGAAACACTTCCTGTGAAGCAATTTTGCAGCTACTGTTTAGAGCAGTGGTTCCCAAACTTTATCTACTCGCGTACCATTTTTTTGTTCATGCAGCGTTCTCGTACCACCTACTATAATTATTAGAAAACTCCAGAATTCACTAATAAAAAATGATATGCAAAATGTTTAATGAATACCATTGAATGAGATAATTAAGACCCTCAAGTCAAAATTAACAAAACCACAAGACAATTTTAATGAGACGGATGAAGTTGTTTTTTTTCGACCAGTTGGTCGATGCGAGGAATCACTTTGCTGACAGCGCATCGAAAGTCATGTCCAGGCGCAACAAAACGGTTCCGTTTCTTCGATTTAATAGTCATCATAGCAGAGAACCCCTGCTCGCACTCCCACGTAGACGGAAAAATTAATAACTGGGGAACAGCGTGACTGGCTAGCGTAGGATACGATGACACCATACTCAGCCAGAAGTTTAGAGGACAACATTCCTTGTACTTCGCTTTTGCTGCCTCATCAGCTTGAATGTCTATTAGCTCCTCTTGTTCCCCGGTTCCCACAGGCACATCGGCTGGATCAACGAAGAACGGGTTCGCGGAGTAAGCACAGCATGCAAAGTCCGGGAAGTAATGCATCAATTCAGTCTTGAGTTGTGAAAGATGACAGACAATTTCTTTGGAAATTTCGTCGTTAGGTTTGTTCTCGAAGGTATCCGTGACTTTGAACATTCCGTAACTTTTGTTCTCAACATTCTTAATCCAGAGGTCCAGCTTCCGAACAAACGCTCTAAGCTTTGAGATGAATTCTGTTACAGTTCGGTTGGGTCCTTGCAACCACAGGTTAAAGTTGTTTAGGACTTCAAAAATATCTGCTAAGTAGGCCAATCTCAAAATAAATTCTTCACTCTCCAAATCTGTTTGAAAATCGTGATTCTTCTCCTTGCAAAATTGAAGCAGTTCATCGCGCAGTTCGAACAGACGCCTTGTTGCATTACCTCGGGAGAGCCAGCGCACTTCCGTATAGTAGAGAAGACAAGTGTGATCGGAGCTTAAATCTTCACAGAGACGCTCGAACAACCGAGTATTCAGGGCTGACGACTTAACAAAATTTACGATCTTGATAACTCGCTGCAAGCATGATAACATATTGGGAGGGAGCACCTTAGCGCAAAGGGCAAATCTATGAATGAAGCAATGCACAATAACGGTGTGGGAAGCCACAGCTTTTACATGGGCCGTAAACCCCGATTTTCGCCCAAGCATAGACGGAGCCCCGTCTGTTGTGCATCCAACCAACTTTCCCCAGTCCAATCCATTCAGTCTGAAAAAATCGTTAACGATGTTAAAAATATCCTTTCCTCTTGTTGTACTGGGAAGATCCTGGCTCATAAGTAGCTCCGTCTTGACAGAATGATCTTGCGTAAAACGAACATAAACAAGTAACTGACAGCAGTTGGTTACGTCCGTTGACTCGTCCAGTTGAATTGAAAACCCAAACTTTGAGGATTTAACTCCTGCAATTACTTGGTCAGCGATATCGACTGACATTTCCTCTATTCGATTCTTCACAGTGTTGTTAGATAGGGCCACACTATCAAGCTTTGCAACCGCTTCCTCTCCAATCACTTGTCTAACCAAGATCTTCGCTGCTGGCATTATGAGAGACTCTGCGATTGTATGCGCCTTCATGTTTTTAGCCACCAGGAGGGAGACTTCATACGACGCTTTAACAATGCCCCTTTTCCTCTGGTAAATAGTGCCAGTTTTGTCCAATCGTTGCCGCTTAACATTCTCGCCAAGTCGCTGAAAGTAACTGGCATCTCGGTCCTTGTTGCAAGCATGATTTGTCTCCAGATGGCGTTTGAGCAGACTGGGTTTCATTGCTGCATTAGCAAGAGTCTTCATGCATACTACACACTGCGGCAGTAACTCTCCTCTGTGCTCGATAGCTATGAACCCGTACTTTATATAATCGGGGCTATACTTTCGTTTTGACATGTTACTAAACTTCACCAACTAACTTTAGCCTTTAGTAACCAAAGGCTCGTAAATATTAAACAAAAATTAGTCAAATTTTTACCGCCCTCGCTACAGTGCTACTGTCAACACAACTAGTAGCTTATTACAAAAACTGACTTTAAGGATTTGTTACGTCGTAATAACAGATTCATTACGTCATAATAAACCTATTTCGTCACAAAGAAACCCTGCTTTACAGTTCAATGCGTCAATACATCAAGAAATTGGAATTTAGTAGGGAATATAGTATGAAATTTCACGCTCTACGTAACTTATGTGACTTAAAATAATGCTTACGATAATTACTAGAAGATCATTTGCGATCGTTTGGTGTGAACTTAATAAGTTGCTCGCGTACCACCTTGGAGACCTTCGCGTACCACTAGTGGTACGCGTACCATAGTTTGGGAACCACTGGTTTAGAGAAACAGTACACGTCCAGTATATCAATACACATGATTGCACTTGGTTGCAAATACTGTCCACATGGTGTGTTAAGAAGTCAAAACTTTAAATAGTCATCACTCAGTCATTTCAAAATTCCTGTTGGTTCTGCATTTGATATTGCCTGAATTTCAGTGAGGCATTTAACTTCACAGTCACAGAGCTATTTTTCTTTGGTAGCATTCAGAACTAAAACTGAGCAGATGTTTTATCCTATTCTGTCTTAAAACTTTTTAATTCAGTTATTTATTATCAATTTTTATAATAATGTATTTATCATAAGGTTAATCGTGATAACTGCAAAAACTGAAGCCCACTAACAGTCATCTTAAAAAGTCACGACTAACCTTCAAACAAATAAATTGATAGATGGCAAAATAGTTATTTAACTATACTCACTGCCGAACTTAAGAATATAGTACACGGGTTTTGCTTTGGCACACAATAGACCCGGAACAGACGAATACATGCTGGATTGCCGGTTCTCACGCTACGTGATTGATGGAGCTGCGCCAGCCGCAGCACCCTGTCGCCAATTTCGCCCGGCATGTAGCTTTTCCAAGTGCGCACAGCTACAAAACGTCACGAAACTGGAACTGCAGCTCCAGCATAGATAACTTATTAATTTCATATTTTTTTAAAAGGTGATCAAGGGGCAAATTATGCTTATATATTGCCAACGAATCAAAAAAATAAAAGTTGTATGTAATATTATAGTAGGAGGTAAAAATAGGTAAAGATAAAAATTTAAATTTAAAAAGAAATAAAAATTAGGTAAAAATATTAGGGGGTGCTGCACCTCCGCAGCACCCTAGCACGAGCCGCCCCTGCGAGAATGAAACACTCATCAAGAGTATTTTCACTACCTTAAAAGCATTCATTGTACAGTACTCTCAATCGTTTCAAGAATTAATTTACACGATGTATACAATAAAAAAAACAGTATTTAGCAAAATGTATCGAGTTACACATTCTTGCAACTTTTGTCACAAAATAAAAAGCTATTCACTAAACCTATTTACCAGGTGTATTTCAAAAATCTGTGCGTGAAAAGAGCAGGTGGGGCTATACCACTATGCCAAAGAAAGTTGGTCTTGGTAATACATATTCCAGATGTTGAATCCAGGGCGAGTGACTTACAAATAAAAGAAGCAGTCAAGGGTGTATAAATTTTTGACGGATATTACGTATGACTGCCCTTTAATCTTCAAAAATTGCCTTACATCAAAACAAACTGAACCCAGTTGCAATTTTAGGCCACCCTGTAATATTTCTTGAAAACCAGAAAGGTGACTTTCCTATACATTTCAATTTTATATGTTGGTACCCCTTCTTATCGATTTACTATATACACCATTAGATTGTTTTTGCAAGCAAAAACGAATGGGTCCCCACACCTGTGTTTAAAAAAACGATTTAGTCATGGTAAACAATTCTTTATTTTTAGATTCCTTTTTTAAAAGGACCGATCAGTAGAAAGCATCAACTCAAACATTAAAAGGTTTTGTCCTGTTCACATTGTATTGTCACATATATACAAAAGTAGTAAAAAAGTACATAAACAATACTCCCAATCTGTTTACATTTCAGCACACAAGGTCTTGTATTTATTACCTAACACTGGAAAAGCTAAATCAACTTTTTTAGAGTTTAAGGGGTAAAAAATGGGTGAATCCAATTCAAAGTTACAAAATTCTTTAGAATACCTTACATTGCACAAACCAACAAAGCATGAAACTCCTAGATCATATACTTTAGTCAGAATAGCCATTCTAATACAAATGTTTTGGGGGTCCTGTAGGTCAGTGGTTCTCAAACTGTGGTACGCGTACCACTAGTGGTACGTCAGAACTTTTCAAGTGGTACGCGAGTAGGTTTTTGTGATTTTTTTGGTGAAACTCGTGGTTTGAACATTCTTTTGAAATTGTTAAATATGCTAACCAGGTTAGGAAAATGGACCTATTTCTTGGTTTATCTATTCAAACAGGGTTTGGGTGGTACACAGCAATAAAAAAAAGTTGTCAGGTGGTACGCGATCCGTAAAAGATTGAGAACCACTGCTGTAGGTGAACCGCTGGGTCATTTGGTGTCAAACTTTAAAGAGGATCAAGCTTGGATCATTACCTTACATCTGTGTAAATTTGAAGCACTTTTTCTCAACCAAATGCATTAACAAACCAGCATTAGACAGAAGAAAGAAAACAATACAAACAAAAACAATAAACTATACAAAACTATCCATATAATTAACAACAGCCAAAACCAACTCCACAGGCAATTGCTTCTATCATTGAGTTGGACATTTCTTCAAAGGTATTAATATGCACAGGAATCGTTATTGTCAATGAACATGTGCTCGCAGTAGGCAAACAGTTGCATTTGGTACCATTCTGTGATGTCATGCACCCATGTTTAAATTCAACGGTCACATCATGTGGAAGCCCAAGTGAAGGTTTTCTGGCAAATCCAGTGAAGAACTTGATGAATTCCTTAAATGACACTGGTGACTTTTCTGTGATTAAAAAAACACAAATTAATCGGTTTTGTGGTGCACTATTGTGATGTATGTAATAACATACAATTTCAATCATCTTTCAGCATACCGTCATAATAGCATGATTTCATAAGGTCCAAAAAACACTTTGTTGCATAACATTAGCAAACGTTTTAGAATCCTTGGGTATATCTTTGTGTTTGTTAAGAATATGACTTTTTAACCCCAAAACAACCACCTTACATATACAACACTGACTCCCCGTAAAAGTCTTATAATTTGCTAACTTATGTCTTTTTGCAAAACTATCATAGAAAAAGTCTTCTTTAGAATACCTGGATGCTTCTTTCTATGACGTGTTGCATTGGTAAACATGTCACTACAAAATGGACATCGTCTGACTTTCCTCCCAGAGTTTTGGACCCTAAATTGCGGACATCCTATTTAGCCCATCTGCTTGTGTGACAATTTACAAAAATTTTCTGATGAATTTATGTGACAGGAACAACAATATAACCAGTTTACCTTATTAAATTAGACTATGCGAAGTGATCCGTATAATAATAGGAAACACATTTGAAATTCTGAAATACATTTAAAGATATATAGCAGCTCAATATCCACAGTTTACCTTCCATGAGACTGTGAAGCACTACCGCTGCTGGAAAACCTTGCGGGTTTGTGTCCAATATGATGTGATCTGTATGATTATAGCAAACACAATTAACATTACAAAATTCTGTGATAAAAACATAGAACTGTGGCGACAACTGGGTGTTTTCCCCAACTGCGTTAACCAGTCACGCGTAACCGAACCGCACAATACGTCACGTGCTTTTTTCTATTTGCATCGTGTTTTGTCTCGCCCTTTCTGTCTTGTGTCATTCGATATTTGAACTCGTGCAAATAAACAGCGCTACAGAACTACAGTTTACCTTATACGCGACAGATAAGCACTACTACTTCTAAAACACCTTGACTGTTTGTGTCCAAAACAAAGTGATTTTCATGATTACAGGAGACACATTTAACATTCTAAGTTGCAAAGTATCCACAGTGTACCTTCTTGAAACATGAAGAACAGGCGCTAAAAAAGCTCTATAATAAAACTTTAGACTGTATCTGCTATTGACATAAAGTTATAAATAACTCTATCGCAACCATTTTACCTGTGTGCAAATGAAGAGGCACTGCCTGCTGCTTCAAGAAATATTTAGGCCATTATAATTATCATATCTTTATTATACAAACCCGTTAATCTGGATAGCTTGTTTTTTGCATTACTTCTTTGTAAATTGGTATATATCTAAACCTTCACATGTTATTACAGGTACAAATACCATAAAAATAAAGTCATGTTATAACTTCACTAAACAAACTACCTCAACGTATTATTATCACCCGTACCTGACCAGCTAAAATGAACCTACCCTGTCTGTTTGGCGTTACTGTGTGTACAAACAATAGCTTTTCTGCATATCGTTGCAGTCTGTTTCTTCTGTCTTTTTGTACTGTTCCTGCCTCGCTGAACATACGTTTACTGAAAACGGATGATGGTGAACAAACGTGTTTTTTGCAACCCCAAAAGAAATGGAAAGGTAGATCCATTATTTTTCCATCACAAGTTGGGATTACTTGCTCTTGATATTATAGGTAACGCTAGAATCGAACGTAGTTCTGAACTGATTTTGGTTAGTTTATTTTGTTGTCGATTTTCCGCTTATTTTTGAAACCAATTCCTCATCACACACAGTTTCGTTGAAATATGACCAAAGTCAGTGTCAGTTTGGTACGTCTCCCTACAGGCTGTTAAATGTTGCACTTCATTTTTTTAGGGAAACTAGGATTTGGAAACACTTCAAAGTGTCAAATTTGCACTTCCTGTCTTTCATGGATATAGACATACTTTAGAGTTAGACTGTCAGGTAACATAAAGGGAATTGTGTTCAAAGGTAATCGATTTAGCCACGAAAAACCATTGGTTGTGGATTGGCAGATGGAGAAGGAATGGAAAGACTACGGTTGTATTTTTAAGAAACAAAATTACCAAGCAAATAAGAGCAGGGCACCGAACTGGTCTGCTAATTGATGGTTTGCTCCTTCATGCAGAACAACAAAATAGTTGTTTGTACCTGTGTTTTGTTTATTGCATCCTTTAAAATTTGCTGCATATGATTTGCATTTAAGCTTTAAACTGTAGTTTAGGATGCAAAGGATGGTTTAAGGCCGGTTACACTACACACATTACTCGCAAATTAGGTGTTTATTTTATTATACTGCTCAGCACGCGACCAACGCCCGAAAAGCTTCTCGCGTCGTAATTTTCCTACGCGTGATGAGCGAAAAAATCGTGTCTGTCGCTGTTGCGCTGTCCTTTAACCGGTAGAGGGCGTGACTCTATGCGCCCTTGACAGCACAGCAGGGGCGATCGCTTATATTCCTAGAACGGTTCTCAACGCGCCTTTCCTCGCGCTCAACAACTCCAAGGCACCAAGAGCCAAAATTACGAAATCTTTATTAGGGCAATTAAGGACAGAGATGCGGCGCTCGAGGGTTCAGCAGCAAGACGAGCACAAAGGCAAATGCGGTTTCTGCAAATATGCACTAATTTAGTTAAGGAAACAGATGAGAAACTATCAGTACAGTTGACTCTTACCGAACTATTATAGGACCAGAGTCACAGTAACATTCAAAGCGATAAGGAGATTTTAGGTTCTGCAAATACAGCATCAAATTCAATAAACATTACCAAAACACATTAGTAACGAACTGCGAGACTAGGCAACAAAGCTTACCGGAATAATACAGTTATTTACAGCAACAGCAAGTTGGCTGACGACGGTGTGGGATCCGTGGGCCAGAAATGCACAGTCGCCTTGTGCGCCTGATGGCTGCCAACGTTGTGTACTGTCGACTGGTTTGTGACAAGTGTCTTTACTGTAGCCTCTGATCATCTTTTGATACACAGGTAATATGGATTTAATTCAAAATGAACAGTGTATTTTGGAAGTTGAAAAATACCCAAATTTATACAATATTACGCCGCATTCATATAGTGATGAAAAAAAAATGGGAGAAAAGTTGGGAGGAGATTGCAAAGGCTTTTAATATTCAGGGTATGATAAACCTTAAGTGTAGGTTTACTGATCCACAAACTGTTGGAAAAGATACAGATAAAAACTATTTTCTAGACTCTGACAGAGTAAAGCAGTGTATATCAAGATGGAAATCCATAAGAGAGAGAAAAGAAAATTGAAGGAAAGTTTTAAAAGTGGTGCAGCAGTATTACATACATCATTTTGGCCAATCTTTAATATTTTGGAGTTTATTTCTCCTTTTGTTCAGCCGAAAAGTTAGCATTGCTAAACATGTTTGAAAAATTTGACATAAAATTTCAGAACATCATCAAACACAAACTTTAGCCAGGCTGAAAAAAATGAGATTGAAGTTGGGACTGACTATCCATATTAGAAGATAATACTGGCAGTCCTAACTGTCGTAGCAGTGAGAACACAGGCAAGGACCTGAAAACAGATTTGACATTACCACAGTTCATGCAGCAGACAACGATAAATAAGTTTGCATTGGTAACAAATAAATGCCTCATCAGTAGAAAATGTTCTATCACATAAATCTACTGTTTATGTCTACACATGTTTCTTCAGACAAGATTGTAGTATGAGGCCACAAAGGAGAAGACATGATGATGTTGCTGAAAAACTATTTGAAGTGTTAAAAGAGCCTTCTCCAGGTATGAATGTTAGGTGGTCAAATATATTGAAAGAGTATACTTTAGTCAAATATTTTTTATATTTGGAACACTAAATATGTTCCTAAGTTTAGTAGTGAAAATAACAGCCCAAATAGACATGAAAAGCGAATTTTTTTATTGTTCAAACGTTTCGGCAATTGCTCATGCCATCATTAGTGAAATACAGGCTACATTAGCTACACCCGTTTATATACACTGGAGTCGCATGAAGGAATGATAAAAGGTGCGAAACAAGCGTCGCATAAAAAGGTGCACAGAAGCGGGGTGTAAGCCACCTTGCAAGTGTGCGAAGTATAACGATTAGGTGCAGAGCAAGTACAACATACAATATAATTTCAAGCAAAGATTACAATAATAGGACAGCACGCCACATCAAAGTATGCAATATGTTGTTTTAGTATTAAATAAATACAGAGGAACCGACTTAGAATTAACGTTTATTTCCGGTTTATGGCGTTAACTGAAAATTGATTCTACTAACATTAATCGATAGCGGTCCCTTCCTGTTTCTAACACTTCCTGGGTTATTTAAATCCACTACATGGTTTTGCGACCTACGGCGGTTGAAGGTGACTATCTCCATATGCGACATACGGCGGCCAGAACACCCACACACTCTTATGGATTTGGATTTGCCCAATATCCATCAAGAGAAAATACCACTACGACTCATCCTTGACTCGGCAGGCAGCTTCAATTAGGATTGTGCTAAATGGCTTTCGCGTATTCTAGTGTCAGTGCGCGAATATGTCTGCACAGTAAAAGATGCTTTTACATTTATTTTAAGGATCAAGGAAAGCCCATTCAACAATGTTGCAATGGCCACATTTGATGCAAACAGCCTTTTTACCAACGTACCGGTTGACTTCACCATTGATCTCATACTTTCCGCCATGTTCTAACCATCAGTGGTTTGAACCGTCGTCAGTTAGAAACTACTACTTTGGACTGCCTCAACAACCACCTTTCAGTTCAACAATCAAGTGTACCAACAGATTGACGGTGTAGCGATGGCTTCACCAATTGCTCCGTTATTTGCAGACGTCAACATGAATCACGTGGTTGACAAAGCTGACTGAAAACTCCACAGATTACACAACCCACAACAACGCAACCACCAAGGAGCAAACCACCACCATCGGCACCGACGCCACGACCGCAGCCGACACCGAGGAGCAAACCAACACCACCGGCACCGATGAGCAGACCAACACCACCAAAAAGTACACCCCATCAACACCTAATACAACAACACGTTCACCACCATCAAACAGATACCCTAGCTCTAGCACCATCAACGCTAAAAACAAATCACCATCACCACAAACACCACGATCGTCGAGGACAACTTCAAATAATATTAGTGTTGTTCAAAATGTGCGATTAATGGGTGGGGCTAACCGACAAGAAGTAACCAAATCGGAAATAGAAGTTGCGGCCTCTAATTTGGGTATTACAGATGTTCAACTTAATTCAAACTTAGAAAGTCTTGTCAAATTTATCCACAACAAAAACGAGTAAACAATCGCAGTGTGACAGTAACAGTCCAGAGTTTGTTGACACTAATACTCAGTCTAAGTGTGATGTAAATAGTTTTTAGACCCCTTCAGATATATTAGCGGACCAAACTTTATTCGTTTTGCTGTCAGACGATTGGGAAAAAATACAGTTCAGTAAAGGGTCGTTATATTCGCAATAAAAATTGGACAGATATTTTCAGAAATTTGCTAAAAAGGTCGAACAGTTTTTTGTTGTTTTGTTTTCAAAATCCACCACTGGAACAAACATAAAACCGACCAATGCGTTTTCTTTGTGTTGGCAATTGCAAGTTTGAATTTTGCACCCGCAAATTGTTTTTTTTAAGTTTTTTTAATTTTATTTTTTCTTCAACAAAGCATGTAAATGGCATTCTACAGCAAAAAAGCATATTATTTACCAAACACTGATATATTTAACTATTGTGTAACACCTACAATCTCAACTTGTTCCAACCGAAATTTTGGTCGGATAACTTGCAAAAATTCACCAACTGGTGATAGAAGAGATAGAGGTTGTTGATATGTTAATTTGCTTTGACACACATACAAACACACAGAACCAATTTCAACAACTCATGCATAAAAAAAAATGTTCATATAAGTAGACAGTGTTTAACTTGCGACCAACCAACCAACATTCAGTATTTGCATCTGCACAAATCTTATCAATTATAATAAACTCTGGCACATAGTCTGTTGAAACACCAATGCACACGGTCAAATTTGCAGTATAGTTAATACCATCTACAACAAATTTTTCAAATCTCATACATGAATAGCGAATAAGTGGGCCAATTTTTCGTATAAACCTTGGGTACATTAAAAGGTAATGAAAGTTAGGCATAAGTTCTTGAAGGGTGATCTCCAAATCCACCAGTGTCGTATTCGATATTCTGGGAGAACAAACTATGTCCACAATATTGAGCAAAGCCAAAAAAAAATACGATACGATACATCGCCCAAGTCAAAGTCAAGTCAAAATTGTCACTAAATCATCACAGTTCCATTGTTGGACAGTTGAGTAAACAGCAAGGACACCGAAAAAAACCGTGGGTTATCGAGTCAAGTGTCCTGTCATTTGAATGTTGGTTGAAATCCGTTTTCTGGGAGTGTTGTGCCGTAGGATCGCAACCGACAGCACGAACCTGGCGGGGTACATCCGGTTGCATAAGACGGTGGTCCGACCGCACAAACCTGGCGGGGTACGTCCGGTTGCATAAGACGGTGGTTGAACCAGCTGGTTCTGCTGGCCAAATGAAACCCGCCTAAACGGAAACACCAGCTCGATTCCTCGGAACGTTTCCTGTGATCCCGTAGGCAGACCCGGGTGTCCCGAGGACAGTTCGTTGCGACGATGAGAATGTTGCCGTCGAGCATCTCCTCCTCTTCGCTTGTAGGATCGATGGCGAGATCTCAGATGTTGTTCGCTGTGGAAGGTGCTGCACCGTCTTCGACCCGAATGGCTGATCTAAAAATACCGAATCCTACGGCAGTTTTTTGTTCTTTTGTGTGCGACTAAGTTATCTAGTTAATTGGTATGATATAAAAATTAAAACTAAGAGATAAAACTAAAAGCAAAACAAGCGTAATTTGGTATGAGGGAACAAGTTGTGTTTTATGTAACCTTGAATGAGCGAGAAGTACTTATTGAGGGGTCGTATTGCTTTAATACGAGCGAAACCTTTTTTTTGAAAGAGGACGAGCGTTGCAGAGACTTAATGTCGTGTGGTATTTCTTCCCATACTTTTGGTCCTCGATGGCAAATTGATCTTGCGCCGATCGCGCTGTTTTCCTGGGGATGAAAGTAATTCTATATTGCAACAATTTAGCTACTTCGAGGTGGTAAAGTCATGATATAGTGGGGTGGCGCGACATCGGTAAGTGATGCGAGTGATGGCTCGCAAAATTTTGTTGTGTTTGATGTTTTTTGTTGTGTTTAAATACGTTGTTTTACTCGTATTAAGCGATAATTTGTTGTGTCGCATCCAGTTATCAACATAAATGAGTTCTTTGTTTACTTTCACCTGCAGGTCGTCTAGGGACTCTGATGACATGCTTAAACACATGTCATCCGCGAAGAGTTTCGTGGTGAACTTGGATACCGTTGGTAGATCGTTTATGTGAAGCGAAAAAAGTAAAGGAGCGGGTGACGAACCTTGAGGGCAGCCACACGTAACGTTTAGCAGTTGTGATGTTACGTTTGCTATGCGTGTGCATTGTTTGCGGTGACTTAGATAGCTACGGAACAGTTCTAAGGGGCTTCCCGTCTTCCATACTGATGCTCCAACTTACACAAGAAAACCCTGTGATCGACTGTGTCAAACGCTTTTGACAGGTCCAAGAAAATAGCATAAGAGCAGAAAACACTTTTTCATGGATGTCGTAAATTGCCAGGGAGGTGGACCGATTGCATAGAAAACTATACTGGTGAGTTGTTAACATTCCATTTTGTTCAACGTAGTCATACAAACGTTGATACATAATTTTTTCAAAAATCTTAGCAAAAGCGGATAGCAGTGAAATTGGTCTGTAGTTAGTGCATTGAACTTGTGAGCCTGATTTATGAATGGGTATTACTTCCGCAATTTTATGTTCAGTGGGGTATTCCCCATGTTGTATAAACCAGTTGAAAGTCTCGGAGAGCAAAGGTGAAATAATGCTTTTAACCATTTTGATGTATTTAATAGGAATTTCATAACTGGGCACAGATTTTTGACTGTCAAGAGTGGATATATACATTTCCACCTCATCTGGGGTAGTGTCATAGAAGAAGAAGGATGATGGCTTTATGATGGAGGAACAACTATCAGGTGGTGGCATAACTGGCGGTGAAATGGATGATGCCATATTTGCTCCTATGTTAGCAAAGAACTGATTAAAATTCCTAGCAATTAAAACTGGGTCTTTAGTGCATTGTGATATTCCATCTAGTTTTAGTTCTGCATGAGCTTTGTGTAAAGTTTGTTTTCGTGACAACAAACTATTAATAATTTTTCACATTCCACCAACATCATTTCTGTTATCTGTTAATTCTTTTTCAATGTATTTATCTTTAGCTTCTCTCAGAATGCCGTTTAGCTTGTTACGTTACTGTTTATATTGGTTATGTTTACTTGTACTTGAAAATCCTGACCTACATAAAGCATGCTACATTTTATTTTTTACTGTGATTGATTTATAAATACTCTTACTTATCCAAGGTTTCTTGGTCAATTTTTTTCTTCTTCTACTCACTGTGGTCAGTGGTGCATGGCGTTGCAGTATTTTGTTAAATACATGGTTAAATGAAGAAAATTGATGTAATATAGTTTCAGATAACACTGGTATTTTCATGACAGCATCTTTTATATCAGAAATGAAATCTTCGCTGATAAATTGGGTCTCATTTCTTTTCAGGATTTTTTCTGTTTTATCACAGCAAGTTGAATGCAATAACACAAAAGTTGGCAGGTGGTCAGAAATGTCTGCAGTCAGTATTCCTGATTTGCAGGCAATATTTACATTGTTTGTGTAAATGTGGTCAATAAGAGTTTGGCTGTGGTTCGTCAAACGAGTTGGTTGACATATTAAGGGTGAAAGATCATAAATTTGTAAAGAATCCAAAAAGTTTTGAATACTTTTTACTTCCTTGTATTGCATGAGATCTATGTTAAAGTCACCACATATATATACAGGATGGTTGGTATCACTGAGCTTATGCAATACTGATGATAGTGCATCCTGGAACACTTCAAATGAATGTTTGGGATGTCTATATTACTCCCAATATTACATCTTTTTGTTTCAATTGAAGTTGCAACCAAAGGCTTTCAGTATCTGGGGCAGTAAATTTAATATTAGATCTTATTTCATATAAAATGTGTGATTTTATGTATACTCCTACTCCTCCTGCACTATGTTAAGTATCAGTATGATGGAAATTATATCCCATTATGTCAGTAGCAGTGGTTGTGCCATTCAGGGTTATTCTAGTCTCAGATATCATAACAATGTCAGGGGTTCTGACCATATCAGACAGGAATTGTTCTAAAACAGGTTTGTTTTTTCTCAGACTTCGAATGTTTGTGTGCAATATATACATATCTTTGTTGCTAAGTTTCTTTAGGGCATGGTTCAAGGATGCACAATCATAGTAATCTGAATGGGTGTGATCAATGTTTGCCAGTAAACAGGGTGAATATGGTGATTTTACTGGTGAAATAGCATTTACTAGCTCTGAGTTACTGACATTGCTGAATGGTAAATAGGACAATAGGCATCGGGTACAAAAGTATGGGGTGTTATTGTGAAGATTACTTGCACATTTGTTGCATTTCATGTGGAAGAGAAGTGGTAAAAGTTTGTGGGTTTAAATACTATAAGTGTTAACAAATATTATGCCTCACCAAGTCTTTGTCGCTGTGGATGGCAATGATGTTGCTGTTGTCATCCTTCAGAAATGTCGCTCCGTTCCTAGTCCAGATGTGATGGTATTGATGCTCCCTCCTAAACCGGAGACAGTTGTTAAATCTCTCACGGTTCTTCTTTGTCAGACTCTCGTTGATGAAAATTTGATTCCCAGGGGCTACGCCTTTGTTGGATTGTTTCAGCCTATACCGGTTGGAGTAAATGGCATCTCTCACTTTCCGGTTCATAAATTTAGCAATGATTGCCGGACGGGGATGATCTTTAGAGACTCTCCTAAGTCGGTGAGAGATGCTTATGTCAGGCTTGGAGATGGTGATCCCTAGCCTCTTCACAGCAGAGATGACTAAGTCATCTGTGCACTCCGTTTCCGAATAGGGAAGGCCTTTGAACTCCAAGCATGGTCTTCTGCAATATTGCTCGAGATCATTTAAGTTCTCTGCATTGGCGATTGTTTGCACTTGTAGTTCTTTTACAGCCTTTTTGAGTTCCTTATTTTCAGTTTTTAGAAGTTTCATCTCAGCCTCGTTGTTCACCAGCTGAGTCTGTACCTTATCATATTGTTAAGAAAGTTTGGCTCTTGCGGATCTCCCTGAGCTCATTGATCAGTTCTTTTAGGGTTGAGTCGGTGGAGGTTTTACTCTCCTGAACCTCATCCCTCAGGGATTCTATCCTATCAAGAACCACAGATTGTTCATCCTTCTTTTTCCTTAGTTGACATTGAGACATCTTGAAAAATATTCCTCTAGTTTTCTCACAATTTTTCAGCAGATCAGATTTTTTATTTAAATGGAGTTACCTAAGCAACCTTATTCAATAAGTGATGAAGGATTCGATGAGGCAAAGCTGCTGGTATGTGATGATTGGTGTGCAAAGTTAGCATACATGGCTGACATATTCCAGCATTTAAATGAACTGAACACACGGATGCAAGGCCGAAACGAAAATCTTCTGACAAGCACAGACAGCAACATGTAAAAAATGCAGTCCTTGATATGTTCGCATTTACACAAAAATATCAAAATAATGTGAACGCAGCTGCTCTATGCGAGACCATAGGAAACCATTTGAAAACTCTTGAGGATAAATTATCTTTTTAGTTCCCTTCTGTTACCACCGAACGTTTTGACTGGGTCAGGGATCCTTATAGCTCAGCAACTAATTTCGGCGAAGTCATGACTGTGCAAGAGCAAGAAGAATTTATTCAACTTAGACACGATCGCACATTAAGATTAAGATTTTCTGATCTACCTTTGGAACGTTTTTGGGTGATGACCACCAAGGAGTTTCCTATTGTGGCAAACAAAGCTATTTTGATTTTACTTCCATTTTCAACAACTTATATTTGTGAGATGAGTTTTGCAAGCATGACTGCTATAAAAGTTAAAAAACGAGAACTATTGAAAACTGTTGAGGAAGAGCTTCGCGTTTGTCTTTCAGCAATTCCAGCCCGAATACTAACTTTGTGCTCAGCCAAACAGGCTCAGATATCTCATTGAAAAAAACAAAAATTGAAAAATTGTTGTCGTGTTGTTTACTTTGTACCACCATTATTAGGTTTCGTTCGGTGTTCCGCGAGATTATTTAAATGAATAAAGTGTTCCGTGGCTAAAAAAAGGTTGAAAAACACTGGTCTAAGGGAAATATACAACGGTTCCATGAATTACAAGAGGAAGTGATAATATTTCTAGACTCGAGAAAGAAAGAGGTTTTGTTGGACAAGTTTCGATCCCTTTCAACAAGGCTTTCAACAAGCACTGGCTTATCTCGTGGACATACTTCATTCGTTAAATGCCCTCAACCTTCAACTTCAAGGAAAAAATATCAATATCATTATGCATCATGACATCATTAGGTCTTTTATGTCCAAACTTGACCTTTGGAAGCATCGAATTGAACAAGGAAATCTAGCTAGCTTTAGCACCCTTGATTCTGCTCTCACAAATGGAAACCTTGGGCCTGATTTAAAGATACAAATAAAAAAACTCACCTAAATGACCTAAAAGCGGAATTTATTAAATATTTTCCGAATATAGACGAGAAACGAGTATCCTGGAAGTTTGTAGGAAACCCATTTCAGTGCAAAGTGGAAGATATTTTTGCCAATGCACAAGAGGAGTTTCTCGAGTTAAAATTCGATTCCACAGCCAGGGACAACTTCAAAGAGTTGGACCTTAAGGCGTCCTGGACCAAATACCTCCCTGATTACCCTTGCATTTCAACTTGGGCTCTTCATGTTCTAGTTATGTTTGGATCGACATATTTATGTGAAGCTGCATTTTCTGCACTCGTTGCCATTAAGTCCAAGTACAAAAACAAGCTGGAAGTTGAAGGTGACTTACGATGTGCGCTATCTGGTATTAAACCTCGCATTTTAACGAGTTAGTTGCCAAGAAACAGTGTCAAGTGTCCCACTGATTTGTGAGCAATAGGTGAAATGCAATTTCTACACTGTTATTCGTATTGATTTGTCAGTGTAGAGGAGGGGGGGGGGGCTTGAAGAGATCAGGCATCCTTTAAGGGGGGCGCTGCACCGAAAAGGTTAAGAACCGCTGATCTAACTGATATAACATAAAATTATTCATCACAGCAAATTTAATGCATACACCACAGACTTGGCAGTTATGTCGTAACGATGGACGTATGGTGCAATGGCAACAACGGCGGGAAAGTATTTGGCTATTGGAAGCGCTACTGTCCGTTACAACTATAATTTGACGCAGTAAGCAAGTAGTGGGGGATTGCGGCAGACTGTGGCCGCGGGCCACATTATCATGTAAGACCTGAAACTGCCGTATGACCTGAAACTGCCGCATACTTACACTTACAATAAAGAATGCAATGTGCACATACCACATACCCTTACTTACCTCTGTCATCAGATGATGGCGGTAAAAAGTATGATTATCACTAACTCTGTACTATTTTTGACATCGTGGACAAACTTTGTTTAATTATGCATTTTTATTGTTGTAAAACAAATTTATTCTTTGCAGGATAAAGCGCAAACTTCTTCAGATAGTTTTTTTTAAATGAAAGTTTTTGCTCACATTCTTCAGACTCTACATTTCCACTCAGTGATGGGAATCACAGTACAAACCAAAATAATGACAAAAACAGGATTGTTTTAATCCACGGGGAAAAAAGAGGGCATAAGTAAAGGTGTAATGACAACAACAAAAAGGGCATCCAAATCCAAATGAACCACTTTCTTATATCTATAAAATTCCAAATTCATTTTTATTAAAAGAAGAATATTTCGTCATATCTAAAAAGGTGTCAAAAGAGGACTTTGCAAAGAATTACTTAAAAATATATATATAAAGTGTTTAGTAGGATGGGAAGGCCGACCCAGGCCCAACGTACCTTGATTGCAATTGGCGACCTTGGTGGACTTGGCCAAAACTAACCGTGTTTGCTGGCCTCTGGAAATGTTGCCAAGCCAAATGACATTTACTCATCGGAGCATGAGTGTAAAACCTATATTGTTAAAGAACTCAGTTAATCCAGAGATTGTATCTAGAATTATGCAAGGTATTATCCAGGCTGACTCACTGCAAGCATTACACGACAACAGAATCTTAGATCTGCCTATACTCGTGATCAGTCAACTATGTTGCACCAGTTTCAATAAATCTATGGGTCAGGTTTGCTCGAAACCGCCTAGAAAAAACATTTCGCTGCATCTTCACTAACGAAGATGGCGCATGATTCGCGGGGTGATTTTTAGCTGAACAAAAAAAATTCTAATGCTTAAACTAAATTTCCCTATTATGCAAAGCTTAGCGAGACCAGAAAACAAATCTGTCATCAAAAATGCACGACGCCTGTGTAACATCCGTGATATTAATACTGGTTTACGTTTCATCGTTCAGCAGTATGTAAAAGAATTACCCACTTTTTGAAACAACGGGTGGGTATGGTTCAAAAGAAAAAAGCCATTATTATACTTCAAAATACAATTATGTACGTTTTCATTAGGGATTGTACACAATTAAAAAATGAAAAACTTTGTGTGCGTAAAATTTGCTGATGTCGCCATTGATGTTGTGCTTAAAGGATGGTTGGTTGGCACAGATGTATGTAAGTGACCACCGGGTATTTCTAATGTGCAGAATTTAACCAAAGAACTCTATAACCAGGAAAGTCAACTCATTGTTCTCGTCACGCATCACTGACACGGGATAAAATCCAGCGTATTTTAGTGTTTTGTGTTGGTAAATGTAGAAAAATAGGAAATCTTAGTGCAAAAGAGTATTTTTTTTTAAATAAAGTGGGGGTAACTCACTGCGCAGTGCCGGGATGTAAATGGTCTGTAAAATTTGCAAAAGCACAAGGTGCCAAATGCAAGACGTTTTTCGGTGTACGGCGACCAGACCTTGCAAAATGCGAAAAAGAACGCAACCATAGACAAAGTTTAAATAATTTTCTGTTGGCCATGCGGGATTCCAAAGCAGGCGACATCATTAAAGAAATGCTTCATAAAGAAACCTAGGTTATATTTTATAAATTTGAAAAGAACTGTTACTGTGAAAAATGTTTTTTATTTGGGTATATTGCAGAACTGGCATATGTGAATTGCATTTTAAAAATGAGGATATATTAAGAAAGGAAACCAAAATTATGTTAAGGTATGGAGCAATGCCATGCCTTAACTTACCCCAAAAATACACCAACAGTTGCTTGAAAGCCACCATTTAAAAAAGTATACACAAAAATGTTGATGACATTTTGAAGGCATCAAAAATACTTCATTGAATACTCCAAACAAAAAACTTCACCTTTGGCATTAATTCTCATAGACATGGCGAAAGCGTTTGCCACGGTGGACTTTCCTAAAGTTTCCTATTTAAAACTCTAGACAAACTACAAATCAACGAACATACAAAAACTTGGATTACAATTCTGTACAAAAACATTACAAGTCAGATTAACGTAAATGGGAAAAACAAACAAAATACAAATAAACCGCGGCGTTCGACAGGGATGCGGGCTCTCGATGCTTCTGTATGTTGCCATTACAGAAGCACTTATAACAACTACAAATAACAACTCAAACATAAACGGCGTAAAACTCGGACCAAATCAAGTCAAATTACAACAGCATGCAGACGACACCACAATTATCATATGAGACCAACCCTCATTAAACGCAATCTTTAAACAAATGCACTTGTATGAATTAGCTAGCGGACAAAATATCAACAAAGACAAGACAGAAATAATAGCATTCTCAAACAACTTAGGATCTCAAATCAATTTCAGCTATCCAAATTACTTAAAACACGAGCAAAACTATAAATCAGCATCCAATTTTGCACTGGTCAGAGACTGAAAACAAATTGTTACCAGTTATATTTTCAGGACTGAGAAATGTGAAATAGTTGGTAAAAACCATTTTTTATTCATTTAGGTACAGTAGTAGTTTTAAAAAAATATCTTGGTTCAGCAAGTAAGGGTGAGGTATGTAATCAGTGTAGAAAACACAACGAGCAAGCCACACAGAGTGCACCAGTTAACCTTCAGGTAGATTTTTCAAACACTAAATCTAAAGGAATAACAATAATTTTTCTATTGTGATTTGTGACTATATTGTTTATTGTAGAATGAGCAAACATCGGAATTAAATGAATGGCAGAGGTTGTTCTTTACAAATCAAATTTAAAACTTCGGAGCAACTCAGACTGGGCGAAGATACCAACCTGATGTACTTCGATGGTGCATTGAATTGTACTGCCCTTCACCTGCAGCATACGACCATGTTAGAAACAGTGAAGTTTTAATTCTACCTTCTACCACTACCAATAAAAGCTACAGGTAAAAAATATTAAATTTAAAAAAAATGATGACTTTTAAAGTTTAATTTTAGAAATCCGATTTCCCTACAGCCAGGTTTAAATACCCAAGCCATCAGGGATGTGGAGCAAATTATGGCCAACCATAGAAGTTCGCCAGACTATGTCACCATGGATGAAATGGTAAGTAATATAACACAGTAACCCTGTTTACATGGACGTTTGAAACGGATTCGAATCCGTTTCGTCAATCCGCTTCTCTCGTTTTTGCCGCTGAAACGGATTGAATCCGTTTCACGCTCAATCCGCCCCGACTAGGTGGTTTGATCCGTTTCGCGCTTAATCCGCCTTCTCGCCAAGGCGCGTTTGCTGTGTTGTAAGGTTCGGCGGAGGTTAGAAAAATGTTGTTTTGCAAGTTTGTTTACTTTGTATTGAAATGTTTTGTAATAATGGACGTAAGGTGCAAATTGTCGCACAGTAGAAGTGCAAACTGGGTTAGTAGATACCAGGCTAGTTGTATGCAGACTAACGACCAGTTTATTGTCCTGCAAGCCCATGGGCTTGCTAGTTAGGATGTGTTTTATTACTTGTCTCTGTACAGCAGTTTGTCTATTTAAATGATTAGCCTGAGAATTTGAATCATTTTACGAATTGAATGAGCGACTAGTTGAATTGTTGGACACAAAACAAGGTATAGAATGAGTCAAAAAATTCGCCAGGGAAGTTGGTTTGAAGAAGAAATACTTTTATTGTTGCGTTTAATAGAAGAAAAGCAAATTATAGCTAAAATTGATGGCAAAGTGGGAAGAAATCGGCAGTATTATCAGCAACTGGAAAAATGAGTTCAGAAAACAAAATTTGCAAAGAGATTGGTTGGTACACATTTGATAACAGATAAAGTTTTTATTAAAATACTATTTTCAAATGCCATTGGTAATGACATGGTCGTGATTTGTCTAAAACATTTACTTACATAGCATTTCAAAGACGGTTTCAATTAATGCTTTATCCTACATTTATGTGAATTTTTGTATGTTTTGCAATATAGGAAACAAATTTCAATAAAGTGGAAAAACATAAAAACTCAGTTTTACAACATTTTAACCTTTTTCCTGCCGTGGTTCCTTAAATGGAACGTACTTTTGAAAGTTGCGTAAAAGTCTTGATTTAATTCGAAATTTGATTTTTGTCACCTGCGTGTGCTGAACTAGTCCAGTTTCATTCGAGAGTCTGATAAACAACTTTTAATCTTCCTTATAGTGTTAAAAGTCTGAATTTGTAAACTAGGTAAAATCACTGTTTTTTCTAATGTACATTTTGAGGCCTGACATTTTGAGGCCTGTACTCAATTTTTGAATATGATTTACTGCTAAAAAAATTTGAAATGAAGAATATTAAAAATATGTTCCATTTATAAAACATTGGTGGTTCACCATCAAAAAAATGCAATATGATTACTTTTATAATTAATATATGTTGCGCTATTTTATCAATATCAGTTGTTGCTAGAACTGTTTTGCTTCAGCCAAAGAATATGTGTTGTATATGTTTTACTCTATTTATTTTTTTAGAACATGGATCCTCAAACATTTTATGGAAGAAAGACAACAAAAGTTTCAACAATGGCTGAGGCATGTGAAGTAATTGCACAATCATCAGATGCCACAGCTGTTGTCATACTTCCTCCTGCTGCAGGAGATGCAGGAAACCAAGATAGTGATGTTGAAGATGTTCCTGAAGACTTCGAAGAACTGTATGAACCGGCTGGTGAAATTGAAGTAGAACAAGATGTTGAAAGTGATTCTGAAAATGAAATGCTGCCACTTCAAAAGAAAAGAAAACAAGAAAGTAGTGTAGTTTGGAAAAAGCGCGTTACATTTAGTAAACCTATGAAGATTGGAACTTCTGTTATTGATGAAAAACTTGATGAACTAGAAGAAAAGACACCTTATGAAATCTGGAAGTCAATATTTACGACAGAAATGTTGCAGCATTTAGTCCATCAAACTAACCTTTATGCTAACAGGGATAAAAATGCTGCAAATTTCAAAGTGTTAAAATGTGAAATGCTAAAATTTTTAGGCATTATCTTGTTATCTGGATATCATACTGTACCTGAAGAGCAACATTATTGGTCAACTCAACCTGATTTGCATGTAGAATTTGTTGCTAAAGCTATGAGCAGAAATAGGTATCTTGAAATAAAAAAATACCTACATTTTGCTGATAATTTCAATCTTACTTCTGGGAATAAGATGAGTAAAGTTTCTCCCCTATATGACATGATAAATAAAAATATCACACAATTTGGAGTTTTTCACAGTTTACTTAGCATTGATGAGTCAATGGTGCCATACTATGGACGTCACAGTGCCAAAATGTTTATCAGAGGAAAACCAATTCGCTTTGGCTACAAGATTTGGTGTATTTGTGGCAGCGACGGTTTTCCATATCACATGAAAATCTATCAAGGAAAAGAGGATAACTCAGAAAACCTGCCTCTTGGTACTAGAGTAGTCAACAACATGGTAGATGTTATAATGTCAAATTCAGATATTTCCTGCCACCAACTATACTTCGATAATTTCTTTACCAGCTATAATTTACTGTCTGAACTTAGAAAAAAAGGTGTCAGAGCAAGTGGGACAGCAAGAGAAAATAGAACCGCAAATGCAAACAAAACAATGATCAGCCATAAAAATCTCAAAAAAGAGGAAAGGGGAACTTTTGATTATTGCTCTGATGGAAAAATTTATGTTGCAAAGTGGCATGACAATGCAATTGTAACAATGGCAAGCAACTGGGAAAATCATGAGCCACTCCACAAGGCAAGACGTCGAGTAAAACATGTTCCACAACCACATCTCATACACTCATACAATAAAGGGATGGGAGGCGTCGATCTTATGGATAGACTTGCAGAATCTTACCGTCCATCTATACGGGGTAAAAAGTGGTATTGGGCTCTGTTTATAAATGTAATCAATATATCTGTGATAGCAGCATCGAGACTACACTGTAAAATCAGTCAAGAAAAAATGTCCCATTTGCAATTTCGGAGACAAATCACACTTTGTTTGTTAAAAGCATGTCAGGGGCGCGTACGAGGGCCACAGTTGGCTGGAATAATGCCAGAAGATGTGAGATTTGATGGCATTGATCATTTTTTGGGATCCACAATGCAAGGGAGATGCAAAGTATGCAAGAAAAACACAAAAAACATGTGCAAGAAATGTAATGTACGGCTCCATGCGGAAAGGGGAAAGTCCTGTTTTGCAAATTATCATCATCAATGAGAACATGTGACTTAAAATCCTTTTTTCTTTATGTTTTTGTTTGCTTTACAAGTTATATTTGTACTTTTGTTTATTTTACCAGTGTTTATTACTATTTTGTTGTTGTTTTAGTTTATATTTGTTTCATAAAGTTGTAAGTGTGTTTTTGTTTATTTATTTAACTGTTTGTATTTATTTTTGCAGAGAAACTTTAAGAAATGATACTGTTTGTGTTATAATTTAGTTTGTGTTTGTTAGAAAAGGTTATAAGTGTGTTTTTGTTTATTTATTTTGTTTAATAAACTTTAAAAAATACCAATGTTAGTTACATCAAACCCACCATTGTTCCTTAAATGGAACATACCATAAAATCAAACATAGAAATCATACAAGCTGCAAACTTCGTACATAACATCTATATGCTATGACAAACTCATGTTAAAAAAATAAATTAAATTGGAAAAGAAATTCTATTATCGGCAGGAGAAAGGTTAAAATCAACATCAAAATCTGGTGCAGGCTCTGTAAGGTGGCCATTTTTTGACAAAATGAAGGAAATATTGTCAGATCGACCGAGAACACAAGTGAGTACCAACCGCTGTTTGTTGTAGATGTTGTACATGACAATACATATTTATTTACCATTGTATAAACATGTATTTTCAGGCAATTCAAGGACATTCTGTGATGGTGGACACCATGCAACAAAAACATGGTAATATTTTTAAATATTTGATAATGCATGACTTTCAGTAAAAGTTGCAGTCATTTTATGGTTGGTTTGTATTTAATTTGTTGCTAAACTGTCTGTTACATCCAGTTGTATATCACATGTTTATGTGCATTGTTCTTTTAGGTGCATCTCAGTCATTTTCGGATGAAACGTCTGATGTGGAAGGTAAGCTCTATTTGCTCAAATACGTTCCTTTGTACAAGACTTTGCATGGTTTAATTTTAGAACCTGCTGAATTTTTAGAACCTGCTGCTGAACACAACATTACACACCAAGCAGCTGAAGATGCAGAAGTAAGCTCAATAATAGGGGAAACAAGTGCTGGTAGTAGCTTGTCACATTCAAGGGCTAGCAGCATGATGGATGAGCCAACTGCCGATGAAGAACAAACTGATGACGATGTGGCCACAACATCTACTGCTTTTAAGCGAAAAAAATCTGGTGTGTTATTTGCTTAAAGTTTAAGTAATAGAAAATGACCTGTTAGTATATATTGCAGGTCAGCACGGTAGAGCAAGTAAAGATAAAAGACCACGGCGTAAGTAATACTCTTACAACTGTTGTTACAAATGCTAAATAACAACCTGTGTCCACTAATAACACAAGTCTAGGCAGTAAAATTTGTTGTGTGGTTTCTTTGGTATGGTGCTAAGATACTTACCATACCTAGTCAATTACCATGTATGATGTTCTATTTTGCAGGACAAACACCAACACAAGAATGGGACAGATTCATGAATTTATTTGAAAAAGAAAGTGAAAAGGATAGAAAAAGCAGAGAGGCAATGGTGGAATCTATGAACAAAACACTACAGGAAGGTCTGCAGCAACTAGCGGCACTGGTGCAACAACAATCACAAGTTGTGGTTCTGCAAAATGCGGAAAATTTACAAGAGTAGATTTTTTTAAATTAAAACTTACATTTTTTGTTCATATTTACATATGTATTGTTCATTATGAAACATTCATAAATACAAAACATGTTACAAAAATCGCGATGACTGGCGCAGTGGCTGTGTTTCAGTTAGGTACTGCAAAACAGCCTGTCTTACACTATTTCCAGCACCAAAAAGGTCAGCAGTTTGTACTGAAGGAGCAGGTAGTGGCTGGGTAAATTGATTGCTTCCATCTCTCCCAACAGAAACAGTAACATTACTTTTTTCACAAATATTATGTAGTGCACAACAAGTACATATTACAATTGGAGCCATGCTGATATCAACCTCCATTTTTTTGGCTAGTATTCGCCAACGCGCCTTAAGTCGTCCAAATGCATTTTCAACACAAATGCGCACACTGCTATGGTAGCAGTTGAATGATTCTTTTTCTGGGGAAAGGTTGAAGCCAATAAAGGGCTTGATTAACCATGGAAGCAGAGGGTATGCTGGGTCTCCCAAAATTAAGAGGCACTTCAGTGTCATTAAGTAAAATGGGTGCCTGAAAAGCATTTTTTTTCAAAATCCAGTAGGTTTTTTTTACCAAATTTGTTTTTAAAACTAGATTTGTACCTTTGGTAGCATGTCTGAATATTTGAAAAGTCCTGACTGCTTAAAGACAGTAGCATCATGAACACTCCGAGGCATTGCAATATTAACATCACGAAACCTAAGATAAAAATAAAAATTAAATACTGCCAAAAACATATAAGTGTATTTTACCTACATGTAATGATCATCAACAAGGCCTTGCAGTACCATTGAATCCCAACCCTTGCGATTAGTATAGTCTTTTTTGCCTTGCATGGGGGCAGTTATTGGAATATGACTTCCATCAATGCAACAAATAAAACCTACACATAAATTATATTTGAGAACATATACCTGTGGAAAATGGTGTTCTCTTTGAATTCTTGTTGCAATCTCCTTTGCTTCACCCTCTGATGGCATGAATATAAACATGCCCAACCTTTTGCAAATCGCCAAACAAAATCTGTAACAAGGAGTAATAAGAAACACAAACATACAAATGTTTTGCATGTACCTTTTGAGACAGTTGCATACACTTGCTTTACTGACACCAAAGTTGTGGGCAACTGTTCTGTATTCTGCTGAGGAAGCGAGTTTAAAAACAGCAATTCCCATTCTTTTGTCAACTGGTATTGGCTCACGGACTGTTGTGTCCTCTGCAATATATGATTACTTAGGTAGCACTTTAATGATAAAGATGTTTCAAATGTATTTCCATATATTTGGTCCTAACCTGGTTTTATGTCATCATGAATTATAGCCAACAACTCCATGAAGTTTTCTTTTGTCATCCTAAAGTTTTGGATCCATTGTGCATTGTTGTACTGTGAAACATCACCTTCCCAGTAGTTTCCTGTCCTGTAACATTTTATAATTTTAAAAAAGCTTCATAACATAGGTTGGCTAGTTACAGTTTACTACCTTGGATACATCCAAATTCTGCCACTTCGCTTGTCAACTTTGCTCTGCAAGAACTTCAGTCTACCAAATAGTAACTTAAACTTTTTGTATTTGCTCTCTCTGTCCCACTCAACCATCATAATGTAACAGTCCAAAACATATTTTATGACAAGGACAAATCCAAGTATTTCTTGATAGTTCATTTTTATTGTTATCTAAACAAAATATAATACTTAAGCATGGTTTGTTCCATCAGCTTTAGAACCCAACAGTTAACAATAAACCAAATGACAAGAAAAAATGTCAATCAGTTACCCTAACTGCTTATAGGAAACTAACAGCTTGATTTCTCACTTCTACAAAAGCTCTGAATGAAGGAGTGATCCTTTTCACACAATAAAACAGGCGATAATTGTTAGTTACTTTGTAAGTATCCTTTGTAACCAAAACAAGAGGTGTTATAACTATGTTTACACAAACTTATCCGAAGAAAATCGGAACGGATTAAACTTGCACGAAACGCGCATGTAAATAGGACGCTCGAATGGATCAAATCTCAAGCCGGCTTGAGGCTTAATCCGATCCGTTTGAAGACGACGCATGTAAACAGGGTTAGTGTTACAGTACACAATGTTAACGTAACAGAGCTGAAAGTATTACAATCATTTAATGTTTTAAGTTCGTGAAAATTTGGTTATCTCGGAGGGAAAACTGGTTGGATTTGTAGATTGGGGTGAACCAGATGAAACAAAATTGGCAACACATATTCTTGGTAATGAAACTAACTTGTTTAAACTGCAGTACTTCATAAAATTACTGAATTTCGACACTTTTTTTTATGTTAGCACCATCAAAAGGGAAATTTCATGTCCAATTGCTTGGTTTCCTACCAATTCAACACCAGCAACTAAGATAGCACTAATGTTCTGAAAGGTTGTATTTGAACTGAAAAAAATGGGGTTGAAATCTATGCGCTTGTGGCGGATGGTAACTCCATAAACAGAAAATGCTTTTTGTTGCTGAGCGGTCTAAAAAGCCTACGACTGGACAAACCTTTTGTCGCACCCATACCATTTTTGGCGAATCGGCAAATATTTTTATGCTCTGATCCTTCACAGTTCACATCTATTAAAAGTAAGGATGATTACATTGTGTTGCAGTCGATCCAACTAACAAAGGCATTTGTTTTGCAGACTGCTAGAAACTCTCTATTTCCAAACCAGTTGCACTAGATATATGAATATGGGCACAGGAGCTGGTGATATTCTGTGGAGCCATGTCTTACAACTTTACACGAAAGAGCAAAAAAGTTCTATTCTAAGCAGAACCAAATTGTCAAAATCTCATATTGCACTGAATCCTATAGTGAAGTATGGAATTCTAACATTTCAGTTTACAAATTTAACCTAACAACTAGCTGCACGGGCAAAACAATTTTACTGTAGTGTTAGAACAAATCATCTGCAAGGGGTTATAATTGGTTGTGTGCAATGAGAAGTAATTTCCATGCACTTATATCATGAATTCAACAAGAATGGCTCTTTCATTCGGCTCTTATTTGATATGCGAAATCCGGAAAATAAAATTACATGTTAAGGCCCGTTTACACTGTGCTTAGCGGCGCTCAACCTAACCTTGCGACCCCTTCCGTTTGTTTACACTCCGATTCGGTGCGTACGTAAGTGTACCTGTAACATCGTAAATCACTCAACCGTAACCTACGTCACATCTTGTATGGTGTGATTGCACCACAATGCCAGAATCCCCTATGACGTAACAATACCATTGTAGTTTATTTCTCTATACTGTGCTTTTGGCCATTTAGTATTGAGTTTAGTTTGAACCACGTGTAGTTCGTTAGTTGCTGACTTGAATTTGCAGCCGTTAGATAAAGTAATACAAGTGACTAAATATAATTTGTTTGTCATTAATAGATGGTAGTGCTTTATAAACTAAAAAAATCTGAGGAAAAGGAATAATGTTGCCTTTGCAAGGTAAGCTTGATTTGCATTTCAGTTGCCCGACTTGCCGTACATTTCAATTATCGTTTTTTTGTGTGTGTAGAAATCTTTTTGACGATTTCAAGACATTTGTTTCTTTGATAGGCTACCCTGGTCCAAAACTCTGGTAAGCTTTATTTCTGCCGGCATAAAATTAATTTCTGTTTCCCATTTTTGAGTGAATGTTCTCTTTGCAGAAAACCGTGTCTACCGTGAACGTGACGTGATTACCGTGTCGTATTGAACCGTGTTGACGTGTAAAATAAATTCACGCGTTTCCAGAAATTGGACTTCTCTGGTGTGACGCCAGCGCGGTACCAGGCGCGCAAATTCCTGACTTTACATTAAAGTTTTCAGAGTTTCCTGAAAATAAAGTTTTCAGAGTTTGCTGAAAATAAAGTTTTCAGAGTGGCTGAAAATAAAGTTTTCAAAGTTACCTGTAAATAAAGTTTCCAGAGGCTACTATATCCAAGGATTCCAGAGTTATCTGTAAAGCGACTTTCGCCACGATGGCTGAAGATTTGGAAAAGACACTGTCTCCGATGGAATCGCCGGTCCCTACACGTTTGAGACCATTTGCTGCGCAACCGGTCCCAACCTACGACGATCTACGCCGATGTGCAGATAAATTGAATAGCTGGTATGTTGTGGCTGAAACTGGCATTCTAAATAAAGAGCACTCCACGTTGCGAGTGGCTCAAAAACAAATTGACGAAAACTACACGATACTTCACAGTATGTACGATGCATTTATTAATTCATGTAACGACCCAAAGAAACTTGCTGCTTCCAAAGAAGATTTAAAATCTCTTGAACACAGCAAACTTGAATTCGAAAATAGAGTTTCAGAGCTACCGCCTTCCAAAATGCCTGACTCACTGCCAGAACTTGTGCTAAGTCCGCAGTTCAGGGCACCTACGCGATCCTGGCAACCAGCAAAAAACGGCGCCAGCAACCACGCAAAGGGTGCACTTTCGACCCCAATATCTCGCGAACCAAACAAAGCTGAACAAAAAAAATTTAACACAATACTTTTGTAAGCATTATCAAACCATCGATGGCATTGGTTTGAAAAAATATCAAAACCACAAATATTAATACGCTTATGAATATGACTGCTTAATGCTCTTTAACGCGTTTCGCAGAATAAAAGCCACTGACATATTCTGTTTCTGCAGAACATGCCGTTTTCAAAAAGCCCTAACTGGTTATTCTAATTTCAGGGCCCCTACTGTTGTCTCTAGTAGGACATCACGGTCTGGCCGCTCACGTATATCTAGCGCGAGCACATCCGCTTCTGCGAAAATTTGCCGAGAGGCTAAGGTAGAGGGGGAGCTGGCATTACTTCGCCTCAATCGATGAAGAAAACGATCTCGCCAAGCAACAGGCGGAAGCAGAAACGAAAAGGCGAAAGGTAAAGGCTAAATACGATTTTCAGGCTGCCGACGCAAGAGCTAGAATCCTAAATGAAGACGACGAACGTTTATCACAAATGGACAAGAGGTCCGACGAGGAAGAGATTCCAGACGTAGTAGCGGTTTTCCCCGATGTAGCCTCCAATGACGGTCCAATGACATCCTCTGCTGCTCGGAACTGTACGTTTCCTATTCGAGATAGAGAAGAACCACAGGAAAGCATGCGTCCCAATGTACGTGTACCTGTGTCGAAAGCTCAATCAGTTGTTAAAGTGAACGAAGAAAACCCAGCTGTGCTTCCATGCATAGTGAAGGCAGTTGGAGAGGGCATGAGTATGCCGAAGCCCGATCAAATGACGTTCTCGGGCAATCCTACAGATTATTGGATGTTTGTACGCTACTTTGAATCCAATCTCGAATGGAAAACACGAAGCGATGATATGCGACTAACACTGCTTACAAACCAGTGCAAAGGAAAAGCGAGGTCTTTAATTACACATTGCTTTGTTCTAGATACGGAAGAAGGTTATACCAAGGCAAGAAGCATTCTTTATGAGAACTTCGGCAAGCCCTACATAGTTGCTAGAGCTTTTGTTGAAGAGTTAACTAAGGGTCCGAACTTAAAACCGGACGATGCTACTGGTATGCGCACTTATGCGCAGACTATGAGGAAATGTCTGCTGGTACTTCGCCAGCTAGGAGATTTTGCTGATCTTAACACAGTTGACCGTTTAGTGGCTCTTGCAAATAGGCTCCTGTACGAGTCGCAAAAGCTCTGGCGCCGCCGAGTCGCGCAGACTGTAAGGAAAACTGGTAGAGAAGCGGATTTTGCCGATCTCGTTGAGTTCGTCGAAGAAGAGTCTGCCGTTGTAAATACTTTACCTGGTCAATTGTGTGTTTCCCAAAAGGCTGAAGAAAAGAAGTGCCCCGCAAAACCCGGTGGGAGGAACGTTACCTGTGCGACTGTGACCACAAACCAGAGTCCTGCTCCTGTGTCACCAATAAACTGCCCGTATTGTAAACGAAATCACGTGTTGGGAAGATGTGAAGTGTTCGGCAGAAAGTCCAAGGTGCAGAGAAGAGAGTTTCTAAGAGATAAGTTTATGTGCTTTAACTGTTTTGGTTATCGACATACGTCAAGGGTGTGTACCCAGCCCAGTGCCTGTACTGTGGGAGGCTGCAACCTTTCACACCACACGTTGCTACATGAAAATATGCAAAATTCCGTGCGTTAGGACATACGCACATGCTTCAGAGAGATACAGCAGAGCTCCACGCAGCGAACCTTCTAATGGACAGACATCGAGTTCTACAGCCAGGTGCAACGCGATAAAGAACTGTCATTCGTCGTACTTTTCTGTTATTCCAGTAAAAATTCGGTCGAACGGTCAGGAGATCATAACGAACGCGTTCCTCGACCAAGGGTCTGACACATGCTTCTATGACAAAAGGTTGGCAGATCTGCTTCCAATAAGGGGAAGACCAAAACGAGTTACGATGTCCAGCGTCGGAAGAAGACCGGCGAACCACAGCGGAATCAGCGCAAGTTTCAGCGTTTTGTCACTAGATGAAAATGAAGAGATTAGTGTCGACAACGCTCTGTCCATCGACACCATACCGGTTGAGCCAAATCCGACGCAAACGAAGTCGGAAGTGAACAGGTTTCCACACCTACAGGGTTTGGAATTTCCTGAGTTGGATGAAGGAGAGGTGCTACTACTTATCGGCACTGACGTTCCATATGCACATAGAGTACTGGAAATGAGAACAGGGGAACGCAAGCAAACTTTTGCTGCGAGAACCCCGCTTGGATGGCCACTTGTTGGCCCATCCGTCTGCTATCCTGCTGTTGATAATATTTCGGTAAACTTCTTTAGATGCAAAGAGACCCAGGAACTAAGCGGTGATTTTTGGGTGGACGAATTTGTACAAGACCCAAACGACTTGCCCTTTCCTACGTCAGTTGAAGACCGAAAGGTGCTACGCATGATGAAGAGCTCAGTGAAACATACGGACAGACATTTTTATTTGCCTCTTCCGTGGCGAAGTGATGTCACTTTACCGAAAGACAGCCGTCACATGGCTGAACGACGGCTTTGGTCGCTAAAGAAACGCTTTTCGCGTGACGTCTCTCTTAAAGACAAGTATGTCCAGAAGATGCAAGACTACATTGATAAGGGCTACGCAGAAGAAGTTACAGATGGCTACGCAGAAGAAGTTACAAATGAAGAAGCCGAGGACGCTTTAGGCAAAACTCAATGGTATTTGCCGCATCATCCAGTTTGCCACCCACGCAAACCCGAAAAGGTACGCATCGTTTTTGATTGCGCAGCGCAGCACAGAGGATTGTCTCTTAACGACGCCTTGCTGCAAGGTCCCGATTAGGTTAATAGTTTAATCGGTGTCTTGGAACGATTTCGTATGAACAGTATTGCTCTGGTAGCGGACGTGGAAGCAATGTTCCACCAGGTCCGCGTTCACAAGTCTGACATTGATGCTTTAAGGTTTTTGTGGTGGCCGGGGGGAGATTTATCCCGAACGCCCACCGTTCATCGTATGCTCGTGCACATTTTTGGCGCCATGTCATCGCCCAGCTGCGCCACATTCTGCTTGCGTGAAACCGCCGAGCAGTTCGGAAAAATGTTTGATGAAGACGTTGGGGACATTGTCCGCAATGATTTTTACGTAGACGATTGTTTGACGTCAGCCGAAACAGTCGAGCGCGCCACCGAGTTGGTCAAGCAACTACGTGCCTTGCTGAAGGAAGGAGAATTTCGCCTGACCAAATGGCTATCTAACGATCAACGTGTCTTGGATCAAATTCCAGAGGCAGAGAGAGCAAAAGCGCTGACCGATGTAAACTTGGACGCTTCCGTAAAAGAGCGCGTTCTGGGTGTTTACCGGCGGGTACAGAATGACGAATTTGGATTCAGCATAACTGACACGATGCAAGGCAAGAAATTTACCCGACGCAATATTTTATGTGCTGTTAACACGCTTTATGACCCTTTGAGTTTTGCCGCACCTGTAACTTTGATTGCTAAGGTGTTACAACAGGAAATAGTCCGACATAAGCTGGGGTGGGATAACGAGCTGCTTAAAGACGATATTGAAGAATGGCGACGCTGGCTTTCTCAATTGCCGGAGCTCGAGAAGTTAACACTTCCCCGCTGCTTTAAGCCTCCTACCTTCGGCTCAGTCGCGAAGTGCGAGATCCATTTTTCGGATGCTTCAACTCAAGGCTATGGAATTGTGTCCTACCTTCGTCTGGAAGATGCTGATGGAAAGTCCACTGCTCGTTTCTATTTGGCAAATCGAAGGTGACACCCCCGAAAACCGAAAGCATTCCGAGGCTTGAACTTGCTGCTGCTGTCCTAGCTGTAAAAGCGGACAAATGGCTTCGACGCCAACTAAAATTTGATAACTGCGACTCCGTGTTTTGGACAGACTCGTGTGCCGTCCGACAAAGTATTTACAACCAAAGCAAACGCTTTGGTACGTTTGTTGCCAACAGGTTGGCCGAAATTCATCGACAGACAAGTCCTGATCAATGGAGGCACGTAAATTCCCAGCTAAACCCCGCCGATGATGCTTCGCGAGGTTTGTCCGTGCACAAGCTCATCCGCTCTCGATGGCTGACTGGTCCAAAGTTTCTTTGGCAAACTAAAGATCGATGGCCAACCCCGCCGGAGTTGAAGACTCATCTTCCTCCAGAGTTTCCAGCCAGCTGATATTCATCTTTTCATAACCTGACGACAACGGTCGCGTGGCTGCTGCGTTTTAAGTCGTTCCTGCGCTCAAAGATTTCCGTGCCCACCGGCAAGCTGAGCGTGGATGAGCTGAAGGATGCGGAGTTCGAGATAATAAAGTATGTGCAACGCCAGTGTTTCGCTCCTGCTATCGTCGTTTTGTCCAGCGACGGACAATCCGATAGGGAGCTGCAAAAGAAATTGAAGAATTCGCCACACGATAACTCGCTGGTGAAACTTAGCCCCCAGGTTTTTAATGGTCTACATCGACTTGGGGGGAGATTGGAAAAAGCACCCATTGCCTTTGACGCAAAACACCCGATTATACTGCCGTATGATCACAAACTAACGAGAATGATTATTCAGAGCCATCATCACGAAGTTGGCCATTGTGGAACTGCTCATACCTGGACTTCACTGCGCCAGCGCTTCTGGATTATTAAGGGAGGCGCCGCTGTAAGGAAGGAACTCAGCAATTGCATGCTGTGTCGCAAGAGAACCGTACGACGAGGACAACAGCAAATGGCAGAACTGCCATTCGCCCGATTGAAGCCTGATGAGCCACCGTTTACTTACGTTGGCATTGACTACTTCGGTCCAGTCATGGTGAAGCGAGGAAGAAGTAAAACGAAAAGTTATGGGTGCATATTCACCTGCTTGACTATGCGAGCTGTGCACATCGAGGTGGCACCTGATTTATCCACTGATGCATTTATCAATGCCCTGCGTCGATTCATAGGAAGAAGAAGCCGACCTAAGGAGATATACAGCGATAATGGCACGAGCTTCGTTGGTGCTGAAAGAGTTTTGCGTGAGCAGTCCCGACTAGAGTCGTACTTCAAACGACAAGACATCAAGTGGCATTTTAATTGTCCCGCTGCTTCCCACATGGGAGGTTCGTGGGAGAGAATGATAAGATCTATTCGTCGCAGTTGCCCGACTTGCCGTACATTTCAATTATCGTTTTTTGTGTGTGTAGAAATCTTTTTGACGATTTCAAGATATTTGTATCTTTGATAGGTTACCCTGGTCCAAAACTCTGGTAAGCTTTATTTCTGCCGGCATAAAATTAATTTCTGTTTCCCATTTTTGAGTGAATGTTCTCTTTGCAGAAAACCGTGTCTACCGTGAACGTGACGTGATTACCGTGTCGTATTGAACCGTGTTGACGTGTAAAATAAATTCACGCGTTTCCAGAAATTGGACTTCTCTGGTGTGACGCCAGCGCGGTACCAGGCGCGCAAATTCCTGACGTTACAGTACCAAATAACATACTCGACGTCATTTTTAGCTCACAGTGACTATTGATGGATGGTTACCTATTTTAGATTCGAAAAAGCTTTGTATGAATCTAAATTAAATGGTATTTTGTCAGTAAACCTGATTTTGCATCTCGGTAATCATATAGGATTGTTCAGGATGTTGTTGTATAGATATTTGGCATGTTTATCTTACTTTTATGTTTTTATAGCATGTAGTCCCCTGTGCTGGTCAGAATGTACATTTTAAATGCACATAATTTAAATATGTAAACACAAACAACTTCACATACAATCATAACAATGTAATAAACAATTAAGATTGAGGCGAATAGCGTTCCATCATTTATTTTTGGCAAATGAACCAACTTTTCAAATCCAAACCCGCCCACAGCGATAACACAAACCGTTTGCGCAGGTTCAAGCCAGTGGCGTAGCAGCCATTTGGCGGTTCTGGCTCTGCGCCAGGGGCGGCAGGCTGCAAGGGGGCGACAAAATGACTCAAAGGGACACTTCTGGATAAAAGTCAATATTTTTCAAAAAACGTTTTTTGTTCTTATAAAAATGAAAACTTTATCAGGATTCTGAATCTGTAAGACTTTTTCCATAATTCAAATTGTTTATTTGTCAAAACTCACTTCAAAGTGAGGCAACTAAGACCTTCAGGGGCACCTCCAGTTGTAAAGCACACAGAACATGGTTGTCTCTTACAAACACAAGTCCCTTGAGGAAAAACAACTCAAACAGCTAGATTCAACCATTTCCAGCCGGTTTTCGCTGGAGCGAGAAACTGATCTTTGTTTTTCTGGTGAACTCAGTATCAGTAAGGTTGTGGTATGAGAAGGTGTTTCTCTTTGTGCTAGGAATTTTTCGAGCTAGAAAAAGCTTTACTCATGATTATATTTTTCTAGGCAAACACTTGGCTTAGTGAACCAGTAGTCTAATTGCTCATTAACAGATACTTTTGACTCTATTACTATAGCATAGCTTACCAATATCTTGGAAAAAGAGAAAGCTTACCAATATCTTGGAAAAGAGAAAGAGCTGATGACAGTGATGTTACTCCTACATGCAGTGCTGTATCCCCAACAGAGTTGGGCATGGATCCGGAAAACCGGATCGTGATCCGGCAGGATCTTCGTTTTTTGACCGATATCGGATCCGGATACTACTTTACAGCTGCCGAATCAGGATCCGGATTATCCGATCCAGTTTTTGTACAACATACTCAGGAAAAATAATATAATATTTGTGAATTTTTGTTGTATAAAATACGGTATCATTCTTTCCCCTGCATACTAAGTGCATATTGCATAGGCCTAGTGCACAAAATAAAATGCATATATGCGAGACTTAGTGGCGAAACACTGAATAACTTAACTATAACCAACTAATACTTGGAAACTGTGCTTCCATTGGAAATGTAAAAGGAAGAGAGGTTAGCGCTGGCCACTGAGCGCCTTGTCAAATTCTGTAGACTTTGTAGTGCTGCACTAGGCTAGCTAGATTTTCTTGTCAAAAGATATCACAGAGTAGTTGATACTTGATTCCACATTCTTAGGAAGTTGGGCTAGCTGTAGTAGCTAGCATTTAGGTAACCATTGGATACTACTAGTGCTATGGAAAATGAAATTGCCCAAGGTTTGAGGGAGGGAAAGTTTGTGTCAAAAATAACTTATGGAAGGAAAAAGTGAAGTGTGGAAGCATATTCAGCTGATCTATAGGCCTAATAATGGTAATTTAGACGAATATATTGGTTATGTCATTTGCAACAACTGCAAAATGCTGATGAAACATGACAGAGCAAAAAGTGGGACAACTCATTTGAATAATCATATACAAAGGTGCAAGAAGAATTCTGTAAACCGCTAACCAAAAATAACCAGTTGTTTCACCCAACCAGCGGTTCCAAATCTGCCAAACTTCAGGTGCAGGAGGCAACTGTTAAGTTCATTGCCACTGATGTTATGCCATTATATGCAATAGAAAGTGATGGCCTGGTGGGTCTAATTCAAACTTGCATCCAGATAGGTGCGAAACATCGCAATACATCGGCTAAGTCTCTTTTGCCATCAAGATATTTTGTAAAGAGAAAAATTGTTGAAAGATCGAAAGATATAAAACGAAATCTGGCGGAGGAAGTTAAGTTAGCCATTGAATGTCATGGCTTGATTGGAGTGACAACTGATATGTGGTCAGATTTGAAAAGCCGGCACTGCATTAGCTTAACAGTGCATTATGTAATGGAGAAAAAGCTAAAAGCACAAGTTCTTGCAGTACATGAATTTCCAGATGAACGTAAAACAGGCGAAAACATTAGGAAATGCCTCGAAAGTGTATGCAGCAAATTAGGAATCTTGATGGAAATATTAATGAAGTGTTGCTTTGTAACAGATCAAGGGAGTAACATTAAACTTGCTTTGGCTAATTTCAAAAGACAGCCGTGTGCTTGTCACATGCTGGCAACAGTAGTTAGACATACACTGCAGTTGGACCATTTAAGTAAATCAGTGCTTCCAATGAGCAAGGATGACTCAGATATGGTGTTTGTTACACAGGTTCAAACACGTGTATCTGCTGTGAAGTCTGTCATATCATATTTGAAAAGATCTGGTCTTAACAACAAGCTATCTACTACAGTAAAGCAGTCAAATGCTACTAGGTGGAATTCCACAGTGACAATGTTAAAATCATTTGTTGACATTGATGAGAAAGTTGATGAGATTCTTACTGCTGAGGGGCAACAAAGTAGATTAGAAGATATTGACTTGAGTGTTATACGACTGTTAATTAAGTTTTTGGACCCATTTTTGTAAGCTACCGAAGCCCTTGAAGGTGAACTGCAACCAACCATTCATCATGTTTTCCTATAGTATGCAAAACTGAAGAAGAATGTGCAATCAAAAGCCTTAGATCCACCTTTAATGCAATTTTTAAAGTCACGAGCACTGCAAGCTTTAAATGATAAGTTTGAAATTACACTCATGCACAAACTTGCTTTGTTTGTAAATCCAAAATTTAAAACATTGCTTCCTTTAAGTCCAGAACAGAAAGAGGAAGTGTTCAGTTATGCACAGGAGCTTTTGGATGAGCTTCATACTCGTAACAGCAGTACATCTGTGGTACTTTACTGGAACATTCTTATGCTCCACCACCAAGCAACAATTAAGAAGGTTTTTAGTATTGATGATAAGTTTAGTGAATGGCAAGAAGATGGATCATTCAGTTCTGCAGACACCGAAATTGAAGCATACTCCAAAGCTACATTTGGGGATGCATTTACTAATGAATTTTATGAAAAAGGGCAGTTGAATCTTATCCAGTTTTGGACTTGTAAAAAAATATTGAGGAAAATTCCCAAATTAAGCAGACTAGCAGTTGGAGTACTTAGTGTGCCAGCCTCAAGTGCATCTAGTGAAAGAGCCTTTAGTGTTTGTGGCAACACTGTCACAAAAAAGCACATTCAACGATCATCTTCAACTGTAGATTCATTGCTTGTTGTAAATTCTTTTTTTAAAAGAACAAATAGAGTGGAGAGCAAATAAATAGTTGCTTAATCATTGAACTAGTAATTGTAGTTCAATAGAGGTTATATTTCTTTTATGTTGTGAGGTGTTAATATTTCTTTTTTGTTTCAGGCTAGATGTTACATTTAGATCATTTTTGTAGTGAACTAAACAGTTGTAATAAAATTAGAAAATTTTCGGATATTTTTCGGATCGGATCTTATTGTTGCTCGAAAATTTTGGATCAGGATCGGATCGGAGCAGAAAATCACAATTCAGGATCGGATTTCGGATCTTAAATTTCCCGATCCGCCCACCTCTGCTTCATAGGTGGAAGGTGGCGACACCTAGTGGATGAACAACCCAATTGGTTTTTGATTATTTTATTGGATTGTAGGTTGGGCTACAGTCAAACTTCGATACTATGCCACCCTCGCTACTATACCACTTTTGATCGTCACCAACTAAATTCAATAGAAAATATATTTACTATGCCACCCCTTACCCTTGATACTATGACACATGAGAGTACAGTATTACTGTATTAACGGTCTGGATTGAAAAATTGACAATTTTCGGTTTGAGCTCATGATAAAACATGAAAAACAAATCGTTGAGTAAACAAACATGGTCATGTTAAGAGGTTTCACGGCTTTTCAGCGAGTTATGTAAACGCAGTTCCGTGTAGCTAAACTCAAACATTATGTAAACCAACCCACCCTTCTCATCCTGTACTTTGCACTCGTCCATCAACACCTCCAGTACTGTGTCATCAACTGGGGGCGTGCATATTCAACTCATCTAAATCATTTTCAAATTCTTCAAAATAAGGCCATCAGAATAATCTCCAATGTTAGCATGACAACGCACCTGAAACCAATCTACTGCAAACTAGGCATTCTAACAATTCACAACTTGGTTCAAATGGAAATTATTAAGTTTGCATATAAACATGAAAAACACCACCTGCCTTCAGTATTTCAATCCTATTTCCAGGCCACTTCCGAAATTCACCACCACAACACAAGACAAAACCATGCTAAAACTTCTTTCATCCCCGCTGCGCAACAAATTTTGGAACCAAAAGCCTCAAATACCTTGCAGTAATCGTTTGGGCTGCAATCCCTAAACTAACTAAAACATTACCGTTTGCCAAATTCAAATCAAACATTAAAAACAAGCTATTGAATGAGACTTAGAGTTTGCTCGGCTTGGCAACGAAATCAGTCAACCACGTGCTCATAAATAAAACAATCCTGCCAAGCAGAACCATGTCCGTTGCTTTGTTATATCATGTGCTTTTCTGTTGTTGTTTCTGATTTCCATTCATTTTTTAGATTGTTTATTAGCTCCATTCTCCCCTTACTCTTCTTGTTCGTGTAAATTGTTAGCTTAGTTGTTTATTTCTCCAAAATTTATCGCTCGGTATCTTTTTGCCCTCTGCTACACCTTTTTAATTTCTGTTTACTTTGCTTTTCCAGATTGTTTATTTGCTTTTTAGTTTCCGTCAAATTTTTTTTCCACGTTTACTTTAATTACTTCGTTTTTGGACATTTGTCGCCCGCCATCTTTTTGCCACTGTCACCTTCTTGTGTAAGGGGTAGCTGACAGTATGACCACGTGGTCTTTCGCTGCCCCGCACGCATAATCTTTGTGTACAATCTATTTTCCTCGATTTAAGTGCAAATAAACTAAACTAAACTTACAACCAACCCTCGCTATTATGCCACCCTCGCTACTATGCCACTTTCTCTCGGTCCCAAAGGGTGGCATAGTATCGAAGTTTGACTGTATTTGCTATTCCAGAACCTGCATGGATGCATAATCATATTTGTTGTTTAACAACTAGAACTTACTTATTTATGCTCAAAAGTGATTACCTATAGCTTGTGAGGCCTTAAGCCACTGAAGCTCAGGCCCGTATGTGTGGAATCAAGGAAAAGCAGTTGCGCTGCCAAAACAAATAAAACCTTGAGAAGGGATGGACTACAGGAAATATAACTAAAGTTATTCTGCTAGTAAACATATTGACTATCATGGAGAATGTTATACCAATAGATCATTGGATCTACTTTATAGAACTGTGTTGACTGATTATTTTTAACTGTGGTTACTGCATGTATAATAAACAAACTTTTGGAGGACTGTTGAAATGAGTGATATAGTGTTTTAATTTAGGTACAACTGTTTTGTTCCATATAAAGAGTTGCAAATAAGTAAACTAATTTAAACCGTGAAGGAAAATAAATAGCCTGTGTAGCAAGGTCAAGACAAACTAATTTAACTTGCTGACAAATATTACTGGTCATATAGAGTGCTGTCAATAGCCAAACTTGCTAACCCTAATTTAGAGTATTGTAAGTAAATAGGTGTTTTGTTTCTTACATGTCATTATAAATAAATAAAAAAAAAAACAGGTGTAAACAAGAAAAGATAAAATAACTGAGAAAAGCTGCTCATATCAGGTGAGATAAGGGAAATAAATTTCTGACACTGCTGCATAGCTGTTTTTAGGTGGTAGCTATTCTGTACAACATTTTTTGGCACTATTCATTTTAATGTCACAAGAAAAACAACAAATTTGCTAGCACAAGTACATCTTCTCATCATTTACTTTATACTGTAGTAGTTTAGTTTTAATCCTGCATTTGCTCTCAAGCACACTACTTCAATTTGCTATTCAAGATCACTTCTGTTTTATTGTAAACTTACGACAAAATTTCAGCATGCACAAAAAAAATAACATATACATTGGTGGCACAGAACAACATTCCAAACTGAAAATACTTGTAGTTGTTTGGAACAACTATGCAAATGGCGTGCCTAGTGTACACTTATGTTAGAACTGCACTGTGTACAATTATAAACCATTCATCTCTGTAGGTTAGGAACAGTTTGTTGATCCCAAGTTATGGCATGCATAATGTGTTTAATTGCGTTGATAATAGGTGCTTGCACTAGAGACAATGAGGCATAATACACTGTATTTATGCCATGCAAACTTGCCTGCATGCAGTGCTCATCATATACAAAGTAAAATTTTGACATTGATTGATTGAAGGGGGTGCGTTGCTATCCTAAACAAACACATAGCATTAATAATAGAAAATATTTTGCATGAAGGCTATTTCAAACTCAATAAAAAGTATGAGTGTATAATCTAACATTAAAGAAGCATATATTGCTCAAAAGCGATTTTACACTCAATGAAAATTATGTGCGTACAATTTACTGCTATACATAACCTAATAAACATTACCTTCAGTTTAACATCCAAAATGCATCAGTATAGCAGGCACATGGCCACAAACAAAGCAAACTATCATCGTCTAACAGAGTTTAAAATGTATTTCTTCATCTGCTTTCGACACTAAGTGTGGTCAGAAACAGGCAACTGAATTGCTTCCGATTGTATATTAGCAGTAGCTACACAAACGCCATATGTTGCGTGGCGCGTACTATGGAAAGGTACGTCTAAGAAAAGAAAGTGTTTACCACGTCCATTATTTTTGTAGAGCAGTTGCTGAAGACCGAGTTCAGGAAATCCGTTGTTATTCATAACATGGCTTAAACTATTGATGCTTTTCATACTTACTGCTATAAGCGTAAGGTTTTACATCGCTGTCGTATTGGTATTTTAAACCATGTTAAGAATAACTGTAGGAGTTTCGAATTTCACGTTAAAGTTTGTTGAAGTTAAAATAATTTTTTGACAAAAAATGACCACAAAGCCTGCAACAACTTTATCGGATAACGTGTAGTTAAAAGTATAACCTGCGTTGGAAAACAGACCAGTTAACCACTAGACGTGCCATGAAAACACACTCAAGATACCACGGTTCATTTGATGGCCGCTGATTTAATCCGCCCCACATTACGTGCTCTGGTTTTTGTCAAACGTTTTTTTTTCATTTTGCTTCAACCTACATACTGTTGGAAACTGAGAAAATACCTACAAAAAAGTTTTTGGTCCTGTTCTGTGTGTAGTTTTTGTCAATTGTGCCTATACTACCTGGTCTCGCTTGAAAACATGTAACATTGTTTTGTAATAAATCCCTTTGATTGCCGTATCCATGCAAAGTTCAAGTGTGTTTTAATTAGATTTCCTTCATAATGGAAAAAAATATATTCGTCAATTTTTTTTCGAAAGTAATGTAATGCAAATAAAAACATTCAAGGTCCGCAACGTTGTAAATGTTTTGATTAACCTCAATGGTCACACTCACATACGGTGCTATTTTAATACGAAATCAACTGAATTTATCGCTGTCAGATCATCTAGATTGCATGCAGGGCCCTGGAGAGAGAAAAAATATGCTGATGCAAGTCAATTTCTGGGCCCTCCTTTGAACACTATTTGTGTGCTGATGATCAGGCGTTTAATACGTTTATTCGCCAAAAGAACAAACAAAAGCAAGTTAGCCGCACTCATTAAACAGCTTGGACAATAACGTCAAACCTTTAGAGTTTTAAAAACCTAAAATTCCTATATTTTACTGCATGCACTATAGCGTTCGTACAGCAAAGTAAACGCTCAAAAGCAAATATTGGTCTGGACATGTGCTGTGTTCCCTTAAACCAGGGGTCACCACAAACTTTTTTCAGCCCCAAGACATGGTATTTATAAAATTCCAAAATCTGGTTATGCGACTGTTAAACTGTATAGTTCAAGCTCAAGGGTCGGCAACGTTTAAGGCGAAGCGTGCCAAAGGCTGAATTTGAAGACCATGGCATGCTAAAAACTATAAACAAGCTGTGTAACAGGTTAAATTGTTACTTCAATATAAACACGCAAATCGATTGGCGTGCCATAAAAAAACACCTAGCGCGCCAACCTTGAAATGCGTGTTAGGGGTTGCGTCCCCTGGTATAGTTAGTCTCATCTTACGAGCAATGCTTGTATATTACGTCACAAGTAACGTAGGAAGGCAATTGTTTGCGCACAATCAACGCTTGTAGTCTTGTCTGTGACGTAACAAACTGGCTTTGAATCAATCATAGGTGTTGTAATCCTATGAAACTAGGTAGTATCAATTTCACATATCGCGACAGGAAAACTATCGTAGGGAGTAGTTTAATTTTTGAATGTTACAAAATTATCAATACGATTTCGCAAACCAAAAAATATGGTAGAGGGCCGGATGAAATGACCTCAAAAATATAAAATATATATACTCGGTATACCAACAAAAATACCTACAAATCGCACAGTAAAGTTCTGCTATTGTTTGGTTAAAACCAACTGAACAGGTTATCTGGAAAAAGATTTTGTGTTTTTGTTGGTATATCGAGTCAAGCCAAGTCTTTTCACAGCTGAGAAGACTCAAGTCAAGCTTTCGAAAAATGTGACTCAAGTCGGATGAGACCCCATTACTGCTAATTTGTTTAAAATAATAACTGCTTTGACGGTCATTTTCGCATAGGTACGTACAGACCAATTAAAAATGTTAATACGAAGGCAGACAGCAAAGTAAACGTCTTCACACACACACACACATACCTGTCGCTTTATCGCTTATGTACTTTAACAAATATGGTTCAATAAAGTACCTCGCTTCCTACCAAAGCTGTGACCAAAATAAATACGTGTAACAAATGCTATTATAACGTCCAGAAAACTCATCAGCACTATGTAGTCAGCGCAAATGTGCATAATTCTTACCAAACAACGGACACAAAAAAGTAGAAACATCAAAAAGAGATCTCGCTACTATTCGCGCATGCACCAACGTAACAATCATAAAACTTGTTGCATAGAGTTGCAATACAAACAAATCAAACTCCACATTCGGCAATCAGCATCAACATTTTTCAGTTTTAAAACAATTTTAAAAGTACTAATTTCACCCTGTAATCTTCAACTTAATAATTATGGCCCCCCTAGACTCTCACGGGCCCCGGTGCGGCGCATGTCGCAAAATTCGTGACACTTGGCAACTGTTGTTAAATCATCGGTCGTTTACGCTTTTCCTTATTACATGAAGCATTTCAGTTGTGGTGTTAATTAGATACGCAGCCAGGAAGGGATTAAATACCGCGCACAAGCAATAACTGACGCAACGTATCATAAACGAAACATTCCGACACTGTTGGTTTTGCATACCATCGGAAACCACCTTTACAGCTTTTCTTTAGGATTGTGAAATCAAAAATGGGTTCACCTACTTAGTATTTCAGGCTACCAGCAACTGATGCACGACCAATCTAAAAAAGGGGTCTGTAAGAAGGAGCATTTTAAATCCGCGAAGGCACATTTTCAATTTTATTTGTCACGCTTTGAGATTTAAATAAATGCATAAACGAACGTAATAACTGCGCGACCGGGTCAGTGAGAGCCAAACATTGGCTATCGAGTCAGTGTTGATGTTGAAGCAGCAAACAAAATGACATTAACCAATAAGGTGAAACACAACATGCAATATAGAACATAGATAGTACCAAGAACATAGCAATTGTTACAGAGTACGAAACTAGAAGTGTCATACAACGGTGTAAAACGAAATAAACAAATCGCTTGTATTTCGGAACACGTAGATAAGCCCCTTTTACATAGATGACATGAACTACAAAATACACATTGGTAATTAGAAAAGTGGCGACTAGTACGCCAGTTGAAACATACTACTCCTTTTTGCTTGCGTGTTTTTTCCGAAGTTTTGATTGTGGTAGACACATTTTCGCTGTTACTGCAATTGCCACTTTTTTTTGAAGATTTTAAGACATATTAATTTTATCTCGTTTAACTCATTGGAAGCCGCCTCAACACCGCTTGTTGAAAACCGCCATGCTCGTAATACATTTTCAATGTAAAAAAACGATTGGTAATCCTTTGAAGTACGTCAATTTCCACACAGTACCGAAATTGTTTTGCAAGTGTTCCTAGCTTTTTGTAAACACCTGCAAATTAATCTGGACATTTAAAGTTTTCGTTTTTGAGCAAATGTACAATACCTTGTTTCTAACACGAAAAAAAGCATGTTTTGGAAATACCAATACATGAAAAAGTGGAAACAGAAACGTTTTAACACTGCGAACGACATCAGTGCACAAATCTACATGTTAATTTGTATCGTGACTTGGATGAAAGAATTTACAAACTTTCTCATCGGGTTTCATAAAAAAAAAAATATATATGGCCAGAAACTTCAAGTTGAATAATGTAATAGCTGCATATTGCGCATTTGAAATTGTTCTAGGTAATTCCTGAACAACCGTAGTTAACAGTACCAGAATCTTCACTATATTAAACCGCACACCTTACTGTGGAGATACAAACGGGTACATGGCTTGGATCCAATACATCCTCCAACAACGAATGCAAAAACAGGAAACCGTATTGTGATCGTAAATACAATTGTTGAGTCTTAATCCTCATAAACATGCTTGTTTGTATGCTCGTCAGTTGAAAAAAAGTTTCTCAATGCACAAAATGGCGATGTTTGTGCAACCTATGTGCGATTAACGGTTGGTGAGTCTTGTCTTAATTCATTCTCCAAGATGACACGGTGCTTAGTACAACCGCCTTGATAGCAAGGTTGGTGGTTCTCATCCCAGATTTACCTCTAAGATCGCACTCAGAAACTATGACCGCATTGCAATTGTGACAGTTAAGCTTTTTTTCAACACGTTAGTAGACTCATTTTACACATTTAAAAACTAAACCGACGATTTGACCTAGTAGTTACATTGTCCAAACGAAGATAAAAAGGTTACCCCTTCGGAGTGGGAAAAATCTTTGAAGCTATACACACCATTTGCCAGTACTCTGAACCCATTGCATTGCAATCTATTCTGTACATAATTATAATGTTTAACAAGCATCAAATTCACAGACTTAGTTTTACACAAGTAATTTCATTTTCATGTATACTTGATCGAAGTAAATGAAATTTTCCTCAGCTACTTAGATATGCTTACATTTTACATTGAAAGTAATACACCAACTATACTAGTAACTTATTAGAATTGGGGACCTAGATATTAGGGTTGGTTCGGATATCAATAATTTCCACTACCCGGATAACGGATATTTTGAATTTAACTATCCGGTTAACCGGATAATAACAAGTCTATTACAACATCATCCAAGTGTGGCACAAATGTTGTTTTAGTTTATAATTGTCCAACATTTGTCAAGTTTGCGCCTTAACTGCTCAAGCAGTGTAGTTCTGAAAAAGAACTATACATCAGTTGTTTTACATTTTGCCCCACAGTCAATTTTTCTGAGTGAAAGTATGCCCCAAACATTGTTATTAAACCTATAGGCTACATTTCTTTTTCGAATCTCACAATTTGTCTTTCCGATTGAATCACTGTATAATGGATAAATTTTCTATTATATCAGTGTGACTTCAATTATTTCGTAATTTTAACATCAGTAGGGAATATGTACAACAAAGTGAATATTCGTATTAATTAGCATAAACATAAAGTCGTCTGTTGCACCTATCACTGCACGTTAACTCGTGTTTTCTAAAAATTATGTTAAAATGCATAAAACGCTTACGCGGCGCTATTCTTTTGTTATCCGGTTAACCGACACAAAAATATCCGGATATCGGATAGCAAAAAAACCCTTGGTTAATCGGTTAACCGGTTATCCGTTATCCGGATAATTCAACCCTACTAGATATATACCAGCACAAGTGCAAAGGTTGTATAATTTGTACCAGACACCAACAATACATAGAAAGCTGGTCAACTGATAACACAGAAAAAAAGACATACAAATTTCTTGACATAATTATACATGAAGTACACTTTTTCTTGAATAATTATTCGCAACGTTCATACCGCGTCGTCTATCTACGTCGTTTGCAGTACATATTAAGGTTGAACATAATCTTCAACACTGCCTGTACAATAAATAGAATTTATTAAAAGAAGATTGAAATAACAATCAACGAAAAAACATGTTGAATAAAACCACATTATTTGTCGGAAGACATTCCGATTTTCCCGGATTTTGCCTGCTTAAAATAGTTAGCGACTTTTAAAAAGCACACTCGCTTCCGTTACTGGAAAACATAAGTGTTATCTATTTGTACATACACCATAATTCAGTGATTCTCAACTTGTTTAAGGCTAGAGACCACCAGTTTACATTTTCAGTTTATTGCAAAATTGCCATAAAAAAAACATTTCTAAACACTGATCTTGTTCAGTGAGCTGTGTTATATCCACAACAATAGCAATAAACTGAAGCATTTTTGTTTGTATCTGTCGAAAAAAATTACATTTCTGACATGAATATTTTTTGAAAATGCTTTACTCCCAATCAAATTGTCCAGCGTAAATACTTCGAAGCGAAAGCTTTTTTGTTGCAATGCTTTATCTCTCAAGGTAAAACTAAAATATAGAACATAATTCCAAGTTTGAACAATTACTAAAGGTGACAACAATATAGCGCCAAATTTCAAAACTTTCTTCATGGTTGAGTAATTCTTAGACTAAGTTCGATTTCTATGACAAAAAAACTCCAGGAACTAATTTCTGTTTCCAATGAAAACAAGCAGAACATTTTCCCATATGCGCATAATTAGGATTATACCATGTAGCTTGTTTCAATATTTTTTACTAGTTAAGGTAACTGTAACCTTGAATCACTCTCACAAACAACTGTTATAAACAAGTCAATTTAAGTGGGTTATTTTTGTATTAAAATTAAATGCACGAAAATTAAATGCATTCTGTGTAAATATAAGCTATAATGATAAGTTTGTTTTTCTAGTCTTTTGGTTTATCATCATATTTTTATTCTTCCACTTTTCGTTCCTTTTCATATTTCTTCTAAATCACAATCTTCTTTACATCTTTCTTCTTCATCACCATGACAACAGTCAGAATGAGAATGATCAACATCATCAGGCAAAGAATCAAGATGAAAGAGATCTCCATCAGTAAATTAATGCCTCGATTGACCTCTAACAAATAGGTGTAATAGTAAAAACTTTTAAGTTTACAATGACTCATAGATTGGATTAAATTTCAACGCACCCATGTAATTGTGTTTTCAGCAAAAAATAACTTTTGAAACAAATTATAAGCAGACTTTTAATTGTGTCTTACCAAGGCAAGTTTTTCCATCTTTCGTCAGCAAATATCCTTGAGAACAATAGCAGTAAGCTGCACCAGTCGTGTCGATGCCACACATGTGAGAGCATCCCAATTCCTCCTACAAAGCAATTCACATCAGAGTTGAGTTTGTTTCGCTTGGCGAAAGAAAACATATTTGGTGACACAATTGCACTAAAAACGATCCTTAAGCCGGAAATAGATGCGTTATTGAACGCAAAAAAGGTAAATAAAGCATTAGACCCAGTGTATTTTATATGTCAAGGAAAAATACAAGTTTACCCTATTGCAAACAAGTTGGTCATCATTATCAAGTTCATGTGCAATGATAAAAGGTCCTAGAGAGATTTTCTTAGATGCATCATCAGTATCAACTGGGATTGATCTTTTGACTGGAATATCAGGTATCGGTCCAGAAGGACAGTTCTGATGAAATCAAGTTTGAATGTGAGATATAAAAATTAAACAAACGATTTACAGGTAGCGGGTAACAGCATACGCAGCAAATAGTTAATAGAAGAATATGATTCTTGGTAAGTTGCCACTTAGTCTGTGCAGCAATGTTAATAAAATATCATGGAAATACAGAGGTTGGCAATCATCTAATTTCGCTCAGTTTGATTGACATGATGATATGCATAATGATTTTTCATGTCGCTTTTATCTCAGTTAACCTTTTTAAGTAAACAGGGTGCATGAGTTCGCCACAACAACTTTAAGGGTTCACCAAGCCCAAAAAGGTTGAAGAGCACTGCTATAGATGACCCAGTGGTTAGTGTAACTGCCATGCCATGCCATCCTAAGGTTGGTGGTTCTAATCCCAGCTCGGCCTCCAAGATGACCCAGTGGTTAGCGCAACCGCCTTACAATCGCAGGGTTCGTGGTTCTAATCACAGCTATTTCTATCTGATAGAATGTTTAGAGCAACCTTCATGCGACAGGTTGGTGATTCTGAAGCTGGTTGATGGCCCACTTAAAGTCTCAATGTGTGCATCGAAATTAAGTTACAATTTATCATATTGGGTTAAAAATAGCTTTATAATCAACGTACATGTATACCACATAAAAAATACAACACACTGGGTTAAATCAAACCTGGTGCTGGAGAAGTACAATTGGCTTCGTCATCGTCAAAGTCAAAACAATCGTGATAACCATCGCATACATATTGTTGTGGAAGGCAGTAACCAGATCGGCATTGATACTCGTCAAGTCCACAATCTCCTGTGATGGTTAAATGAGAAAAACGTGATAATCAAGAAAAAATATGCCAAAATTTTGTTTTTAAGCTTTTGTTAGTCAAATGTAAGAATGCCATAAAAATTAACAATAAATTATAATTCCAGGAACAAACGACTTAATGGAACATGCCACACAAAAAAGAAATTCATACGCAATGATTTAAAAGCTAGTTTTGTTCATAAACTTATTGTTTTTTCTAACGTTTGGTTAAACAACACCTAATGACTTTGTACATGTAGATTTTCTATGAAACGTTACATGGCGTCCACTATAATAGTGTTTTGTCGCCTTGATGAATGTTTAAGAAAAACACTTGTCCCAACACATACAAATTGTTAAACATGCAATAAACTTTTTTTAAAAGAAGTTAATATCATTTACGGTTTATTACCAAAACACTCGTCAGCGAAATCAGCGTGACACGTAGGCTCTGTGCAGGCAGCGGCAATGTGACCGCATCTAGGGCCGCATTTGAACTCATGTGCTGTGCAGTTATCCAAAACTGCATGGAAAGAAAACAAATGTAATATTGCTAAACTTTACAAGCTCAAGGTTGGTTTACTATAGGGTCTTGTGTAGTCATCTATAGCGCTTGTTACATGCACGACTTTACATGCTTAAAGAGGGTTTCCCAACCAGTTTCGTGCAGTTAACCGTAGCGCTTGTTACTATCATAACTTTTCATGCTTTAAGTGGGTTTACTAAATAGTTTTGTGCAGTCATCTATAGCGCTTGTTACAGGCACGACTTTACATGCTTAAAGCGGATTTCCTAACGAGATTCGTGCAGTTAACCATAGCGCTTGTTACATTCACGACTTTACACTCTTAAAGCTGGTTTCCTAACAAGCTTCGTGCAGTCAACCATAGCGCTTGTAACAAGTACGACTTTACAAACTTAAAGTGGGTTTACTAACAAACTTTGTGCAGTCAACTACAGTGCTTGTTACATGCACGAATGTACTTGTGAGATTTTTGGACTTTTTGGCATAAAACTTGCCCGTTTCATATTCATGAAGAAGACAACCTCTCTCATCATCTCCACCGTCACAATCCCATCCATGGTCACAGCGGTGAGATCGAGGAATACAGGCTCCAGATTGGCATTAGAATTCGCCAGCTGCACAGTTTCCTACAACAAGGACAGAGTTGAATTGATCCATATTGTATTGCCTGTAAAGTGTTGATGCGATTTTACAGTTCTGCGTCTGTTGTGCCTAGTCCTGCACATTATGCTAGAAAGAAACTACAGTGTTTGACATGTGTTCACTTTTGGCTCATTATGACCTGGGACAACAACTTTTTTAGAACACTTGAAAACAGAAAATATCAAAAATTTCTTCTGTTAGGCGAAAATGTAAAACTAAACCAAGCAGTTAACATTACACGAACATGTGCCATCTATTTTTAAACCTAGGCACCTCCTTGGGACGAATCACGATCAAGGTTTTTAATAATGTGAAATTTTCCTAAGCAGTTAACATCAAACAAGCATGCGCCATCTACCGTTTCATCATAAAAATTATACCATCGCATACGGGAGTGACGTCACCAGCTGGGCAAACGTTTGTCTTGCACATAAACTCAATCGGTTTGCATTCCATAGAGGGAAGGCACTGGAACTCATGATATCGGCAACATTTAGTAACTAGAAGTGCAGAATATCGTAAACGCGTAAGGCAACGAAAACAATGGTTTCAAATTTATTTTGCAAAATTTAACACATATTTCAGTATCTTGTGATCACAATTAAAATCTCATTTACATTGATAAATAAACCCCTACCCAGCCAAATAAAAATAAAAAAAGTTCTAAATGAAAACGAAATAATAAGTTTTCTATCCAGCTTAGAATGTACATATTTAGTGCATATCAAATACTTTACGAGAGGCGAAGTTAACTTTTTGAAATACTGGAAGTAAACTGCTTTAAAACACTTTAATTTTGCTGCATGTCATTTTCTGCATGTACCAGAAAACAGTAAAAGATTTTCCTTTTTGCATGCTTTGGCTACAGACTATGATGCTACTTTTTTTCCTAATCTAAAAATAAATTAATTTGTCAATTACTCGTGCAATTGATTTTGTCATCCTCGTCAGCGCAATCTATTCTTCTGTTACATTTCCAATCGAGAGGAATACAGGATCCAGATTGACATTCGAATTCGTCACCTGCACAGTTTCCTGCAACAAAGAATAGAGTTAAATTGATGCTACTTTGTTTTGCCTTGTGGATAAATCAATGTAACAAAAAGAAATCAAATTCACATCTCCAACTTGTAGCGACCTCACTATCTATCACTTAAACGTTCCGAGCACGTTTCGGACTTGGCGCCGCTACGCAATAAAGCTTCGACCGATTCACTTGTGAATCTAACTTGACTGCAGCTGAAGACAGCTTCGACCGCTTAAAACAAATTCAAACTTGCCATTGCAATTAACCTTATGATTGTCACAGACGACCCAAAGATGACACTTCAACCCCGCTGAGACGCAATGATCTGTTTGACACAGAAACTTATGGTTTGCACACAATTTACCGGTTCCTGTAAACAAACAAACGTGTGTTACACATCATATGTCCGAGTGGTTAACTATGTCTTCATCTGTCCACAAGGTTGTGGGTTCAGATCCTGACACAATACGTTTTCATCGAAAAAATTTTCAATATCGAAAGTATACTGGAATTAATTTTCGTGTCAACGGCGGATTTTAAAAACACGCAATGTTCACTGCTGCGCACCTTTTACATTTTTTGTTTTCACGCGACGCTTGCTTAGCACCTTTTTTATTGTTTTGTTTTATTGATTCTGATTTTTTATTTGATTATAACTGATGTGACCATTCATATCACTGATAATGGCATGACCATTGGCGGAAACGTTTGAACAATAAACCATGCCTCTTTTTATGTCTATTTAGGCCGTTATTTTCATCACATTACGACGCATAACTGATTATAATCAGTGTGTTCCACAACTACTTATTGTGTTTAAGTTGTACAAGGCGTGAAAATCTACAAGCTTTGTTACCGGGTTGTATAAACACGATGACAAAAAACGCCAGAAACTTAAAGAAGAAAAATGCTATAGTTGTATATTTTGAAACCTGTTATAGCCCAGAAAAAAAATCTCAACAACATTAATACGCATTGCTTGACAAACAAAACGACGTCACCCAACACTAGTTACAATTACTTACGGATTGTTCTCCAGTCACTACATACATTAAAAACTCCTGAAAACATGGAGTACCAGCATCTTCACTACAACAAGCCGCCCACCTTACAGTGGAGGTACAAACTAATACGTGGCTATTCTAATCAGATGTGGACAACTAGATTTTCTTTTTATTTAAATTATATTAAAATTAGAGCATTTTATTGTTTGCAAATTAGATTAGAATTAGAATTACTACTTTCTTAAAAACTAGAAATTAAATTGGAATTCAAACTAGAATTAGATTTAAGCCAACTTTAGTTTGTTTTGTAGATTTGCACGATTAAAATCATACAACTCGGCGTATCTAAAACACGTTCCAACAAAGCGGATCTGGCCGTCAAGTCAAGTAGTTCTTAGCAGCATCAATTCGGAAATAGGTCGTAATTTTGACCAGAGATTTTCGTAATGTTCGTTTTTTTAACGTCGGCAGAAAGTTGCAATTGTACTCGCTTCCTCAGTTTTTCATAGAAAATACTGGTTTATATAACCTGATGATGCTAACGTAGTCAACTTTTACGCATGATCCTCTTTCATCTGACATACAAACTGTATTCTTTTTATTACCAGATTATGTGATGTCACAACAGCTAACGAGGTACTGCTTACGATTTAAAAATCGAAATCGTATAGGTACTATACGTCACAGTGCCATATTTAACTTAAAACCATGTTTTAGTGATGTAGTTTGGTCTTGGTATTTTTGCGCTTTGGATACGAAACGCATGCTCTGATCACATGCCTAAAAATGTCGTTTGACTAACTACCGTTTTAGGGAAAACTGAATTAGATTGGAATTAGAGCTTGATAATTCTAAATTAGATTAGAACTAAAATTACCACGATTTTGCTCTAATTTGCCCAAGTTAGATAGGATCCAGTGGCTAACGCAGTTTTTGGAAATGGTAAGTTGTGGACTTCCTAATTTTGTGAAAACAACGAATTTATGACGTTACAAAACGATGGCTGTTCTTAAGATATAGATATTTATATTGTACAGTGAACGACTTGTATTGAATGTGTTTTTAAGCTGCGATATTTAAAGCATCACTGGTAACAAGCGTTGGTTAAGACATCGGTGGTTTGTAAGCTCTGATGACTAGCAACTAATTGCTGCCCAGCGTGCTACGATTTCCGCATCGCGTGCATCGCTTCTTGGAACAAGACCTGTAGAACCACGCAAACAACCTGCGCATAGGACGAACATATTGATTGTTGAAACGTCTATATGCACTCGAGCAGTAGGCCTGACGAAGAACGTTTCGTTGCATTTTTCGGCCCAATTTTGTAAACTACATACAGATTAGCCCCTACTTTATCCAGGACCAGTTTTATTTAGTACTTTTATCCAGTTCGCTTGTCATTTCGGATTCGATAACCTGATCAAGCTATTTCTGGTTGCAATTTCAAGTTGGAACGTAAAAAACGTTCAATTTTAAACCTGTTCGTTCGTGTTTAGAGCTATTAAGACATCTTACGATCGACCCTACTTCTATCGCGTTAGTGGTCGTGCCCACGAAAAGAAGTATCATGTTCGCTTGTCATTCAGTTTCTCTTATCTCAACAAACCGAAACTTTGCAAGCTGTTTCTGGTTGCAATTCCAAGTTGGCTCGTGAAAACCGTTTAATTTTAAACTTGTTCGTTCGTGTTTTAGAGCCATTAAAGTATACTACCAGCGACCTACATCTATCGCGTCAGCCGTCCCAGGTGGAAAATTTTCCCCGTTTCATACATGTAATATCATCGAACTTATTTGGTTCGGACTTGGATGGGGTGCGAACTTCCGAGATTTATCATTGTGTTATGACACGAAAGGTAACACTTTCAAGCATAATTTCAAGTATGATTTTCTATGATGAATCATGCTTGAACGTCGCGTCAGAATCTCTGGTAATCCAGACATAAATTGGGATAAGTTATAGATAAATCATCCTAAATATCCATGTTTGAATCTTCTCCGAACTAATCCCCAAAAACATAAAGTAGGCATCTTATCGTATTTTTATTTTATTGAAAACGAACTTAACGACGATTCATTGTTCTGTGTCCGAATCCGCCCAAGCTTCGGTTGAAGAACCACTTGATGACAAATGGGCCTGGATTCGGCCGGCCCGCCTTCCACCCTCCCAGTCGTTCGTTTGAGATAAAACCACAATTATCTCGCCGTTGATTGTGGTGACCTTTTCATTTTTGTAGTCCGTCAGCTGAAGGACATCTGCACATATACAAAGTATTACCACATTTTGAAGTCTGGCGTGGTGTTCTTTATTTTATTCATCATATTTTATCTACTTAGCTGAGCCAGTAACACAAAAATTGCTCAACAGATTCATAAAAGGCTGGCGTTTATGCAAACAGCATGGCCATATAGCTCACTGAGGCAGTAAAAGATCCGGGCATGATTGAATCACCGCCAGTTTATGTGGCAGTGCGAAGATACCAACCGCTGAGCGCTGCGCCTCTTAGGTCATAACCTTGCCTATTACTCCCTTCGTGTCGCATCGTTTTGCGTGTGGGGCACAACAGTCAGCGTTCAAAGAGTTTTTGGTCTTGCGGCCGAAATTTCAACAACCAATGAGAAACACACTGTGTATTTACGTTTTGATTTTCAATGCATTTGGGTGGGTAAACCCAACTATCTTTTAAATGCTTTGAATTGTTCCAAGCATCTAAATAGGCAGGTTCTTGGCGACTTTGTCAAATATTGCAGTTTGAATTTTTACATTTTGGAAGCCGGCAAGTTTAAAACAATGTGCTCTAGAAGGAGACCCACACCAATAGTAGATGGTTTAAAAACCAAACAGATATGTTCAAATGGTGAAAACAAGCATTGCAACATACCGATTAGAAGGTTGTACATTTGCTGTCTTTAAATGCCTTTTTGTTGTGTTGGCGTTTGTAGCCAAGACCAGACCATGAATAAGTGACCACCAACTCCTTTTTCATGAAGAGGCGCAGAAACTCTCGAATTGTGCTGCGTAAATCTACAAACCTCAATACTTTCAATGGTTTCATTTAGTTCGTCATCATTAGCAGCAGGTTCAACCATGCTAGAATGACAATTAGATAGACTTTGTAAGTTGTTCATCTCTCCAATTTTTTGCACTAGCACATCTCCAGTAAAAGAGAGGTCAGTGCGAAGGCCAGCTATTTGGGTAAGAGACCTTCTCACATCTGCTTGTAAGCCCTTAACACAGTGCCAGATTTCTGTGTATTCAGTGCCTACTGGCAAAGAGGGGGGCAGTTTTCTAAAAAAACACTTTAGACAGATAATGTTAGACAGATAAACACAAATTTCCTGTACCGTTTTTGTGCTTTTTTTCCTGGCGAAGATATAATATCACGGGGTCGCCTAAAAGGTGATAAAGTTTGTGGACTTGCAGGTGTTACAAATGTTGGTTCATCTTCTGCTGTTGCATCAGATGTATCCGATGTTTTATACCCATTTTCCGCATATGCCTTTTTAATACAGCGAGCAAATGAATCTGAAAAATGTTAGTTGTTGTCATTCACACTTGTTTATCTTTACTATATTGCAACATAGGTGCTTGGAACTTACTGGATTGACACAGCACCTCACATTTGTATGCTTTCCAATTCTCCCCTGGAGCGACTTTGTCCCTTGCTTGCTGTTGAATATTGCCACCTGCAGGCCATTTGCATTTAGTGTCAGAAACCATCCAACTTTGATGTACCAAATCAGATTGGCCAGATGAAAACTTTACAAATACAAATTCGTTCATTTTTGCTAAATTTCTAAAAACAAAATTTTCAACTTGAGTGAATAAGTTCAATAGCAACAAACTCCGCCTTGTAAGGCAGCATAACACATTTCACAACATTACTATTCAAATTAACCACACACAAATTTTTATCTAATGGCCCCAGCCTGTAAACTCCAACAGACACAGATGAAACAGGGTATTTAAATAGTGGTCTGACATGAAGAAAATTTTGCACAATGAAACAAACTGATCCACTTTGACATGCAATAGTGCAAACTTTAGCAACACTGGTGGTCCCATATTTAATGATACAATCTGCTTTGGATTTTGTGTTAATGACACAAGAATTTAACAATGTAGCCATTTTGTAATAAGTTACAGACAAGCCTTCTGTAACATGCAAGGTAATTTCTGGGAGTGTACATTTGTATGCAGTTCCCTTTGCCTTGCCACTGTGCAGAGAATGCGTTGTTGCGACAATATTTTCATTTTGGTGAAACACAAGGCGTCCAATTTGCTGCAAGGGTCGATATCCAGACTGCAAGCAATTTTTTAAGATACCTAAATAACTTTCAAAAGGAAAACAATTAATTTTCTCCAATGACCCATAGTTTAGATAATCATCTGGTAGATGTATGAGACTGTGCACATTATAAGATACAAAACCCTTGCCATACAAAGTAATGGAATCTTTCACAAATTGTTTCAACAATTCACAACAATGGGTAACATCTTCATTTTGGGTGCATGGACTAATTAAAAAGCGCAAGGCAATGACATACTTTAAAAAGTGTTTAAAATACCTTTTTGGAAGAATTTTTTCATTTTTTAGAGTAACCATACCAACATATAGCATAAACAACCGAAATTCAGCAGCCTTCCAATATGCCAATTCTGACAATGGTCTTAATTTCCTGTTAAATGCTACTGGAACCCAGGCTTTTATCTGAAGCAATTTTTGGTTTAGTAAGGCCATTCCTTGGGATGACAATTTTCCTTGATGCTGCCTAAACAAAAGCATTTTTTCAGCATTTTTGGCTTTTTTTGCATGTAAAATTTTACCTTCGAATTCCCTTCCACCTTGAAAGGAGCCGCTTCATGACCCCAAGGCAACACAGGTGCATATAGTCCAGCACAAATCCAGTAACCATTTTAACCTTGTACTTCGCAAGGTGTGACTCTCCTTTATGGTGAGATTTGTCTTGTTGTGCTACAAAGGCATTATCAGTTCTTAGCGGACAGTTTGTTTCAAGCAAGCAGACATGGCCCGATGCAGAGTCATATTGTCCATGAACTACACATCTTTCACAACAACTATACCCTGAATGGCTCTTAATACTTTTCAATGAAGACCGTGCTGGAGCATCACACACATAAATGCCATTGCCAAGTAATGAGAATATTCTTTTTCCATTAATGATGTCGTTTTCTTTAATTTTTTTAACATCACTCAAGAAATGTTTGAGAAACAACTGAACTGGGGGCATTTCTCTATTGCTTGATTTCTCAGTGGAATAAATCCCAGCACATATTGGCCGCATTTTTGCTTTATAAATTGTCAACAGAATTGGATATAGTTTGAAGTCAGGGGAATGATTAAATAAGGGTAATCCATCAATGTTAATTAAAAGACAAAATGATATATTGCCTTCAACATCCTTGTAAAAATGTGACAACATTTTTGTAAGTGAATTAATCCAATTTGGAAAATGTACATACAGTCCATCCTCCATGGGCTCATAAGAAATGTTTGGTTTGGGAAAGAGGCCTTTATATGATTTTGGAAGCTCATCATGAATGCTATGTAAGCTTTTTAGAAGTCTGGTTATAGACATTTTTGGTACATAAACTTCAGTTAATGCCCAGCTGGTAATAATATCATTTGCATCCATTGAAAGTGTACTGTCTGAATTGTTATTTGTTCCACATGTTTACTTTATAACATACTTGAATCACTTTCTTGTTCATCAATTTCCTGCAGGTCTGCAGTGTCATTATCAGTGTCACTGGAAGAAGCATTTAAAATATTTATGCCACCAACTTCAGCAGGTCTTTGTTTATTCATCCTTTTTTTCCTCATCCATTTCTGTTTTCTTGATAAATGGTCATATGGTTTGTAATCTGTTCTTAGACTTTTACTACGAGGCATTATATCAAATGACAAGACAATTTAATGCTGCAATTTAAATCTAATAAAAACACAGATTAATTTTAATGTATTAATCACAATACATTCTCTCAACACCATAGCCACAACAGCATAAATCTGCTGTTTTCCAAACCAATCCAAACAATTTACAATTTTCGTTAGCATTATCATTTTGCTACCAACCTTGATGCCAACATCAGCTCACAACCACAAGACACAGCATGGCGTCTGCGAGCACATGGTCGCACGCAGTCCCGGATGAACTTGAAAAAAAGGCAAACGGAACAAACAATTCTCGTTGTAATACCATAGATTACTTACAACTTGTTTAGTATTCCGTAGTAATACGAACACATTAAAAGCTGCGAACCTGCGATACCGTTAAGCAAACTCTCCGATCCCGCGTTGGCAATTCCCGCCGTTTTCAAAAATTTTGAACAAAGAAAAAGACGCGCGCCGGGCGTGAATTCCCAAGAGAGTTAAAATGAGTTTTATCTAAATAATTCGATTCGCTACGCGTGATAGCTTTTCTCTTGAGCTGTTGCTCAGATAAGCAATAGTTTTTCAGCCACCAATCAAAACCGTCTTGTGGCGATTTACAAACTATCAAAATGAGTACAGTAGCAAGCTTCAAATAATGATTATTATTTGCAAACAGTAGCCTATGCGTATAATGATTGGAAATAGGCTACGCTTACTAAATGTCTAGCAGAAGTTTCTTGGTTAAAATTAATCAAAGAGCTGATTCAAAAACACACACGGAAACAGTAACAAACATTGCCCGGAAACCAAAACTTTACCACGATTGTAACAATTTCGCGCTAGAAGGTTTCAACGAAATCCTAAAATAATTGGTAAAAATTGCACACTTTCTTCTGCACGGATATGTCAACTTTGTTGACCAATAGTTCAAGTTGTTCAAGGAAACTTCAAGCCTAATTCATGTTAAGTATTCGTTAAAAGTCCAGATATCGGAAGATACATGGCTTGTTAGCTATATTCCAAGGATATATCCTTGATTTTTGTTTGAAATATCGGTGAAAAAGCCAACACGTGATATCCTAACATAACCCGAGTTTAACACAAGTAAAATCATACATAATATTGGGATAACACACGGAAAAAGTTTGCCTGGGGTCGTGCCCACGCAAATAAGTATCATGTTCGCTTGTCATTTCGGTTTTTGCTTAACTGAACAAACTGAAACTTTGCAAGCTGTTTCTGGTTGCAATTTTAAGTTGGCTCGTGGAAACCGTTTAATTTTAAACTTGTTCGTTCGTGGTTTAGAGCCATTAAAAAGTAAACTAAGAGCGACCTACGTCTATCGTGTTAGTGTTCGTGCCCACGAAAAGAAGTATCATGTTCGGTTGTCATTTCTGTTTCGCTTAACTGAACAAACTGAAACTTTGCAAGCTGTTTCTGGTTGCAATTCTGAGTTGGCTCGTGAAAAGCAGACTGTTTCCATAAACTAATGGTTGCATGTTGTTTTACACAAACTCAAACGCTAAAGATGGTAGAATCTAATCCCCACTGTAGTACTGTTTTAAAACCAGCCTGACAGTACAGAAATTTGGCATGTGAGATATGTATGAAACACAGTGGTTCTGATTGCCTTTGGGAGTATTTTAAATTTTTTGATTTACTTTTTGTCCAAGTGTAATCAGTATCTGCATGCAGATGCAACGCATATTAAAGCAGCACACAAGTAAAACTAAAGCAGTGAGCACAATGTCTCCTATACCTTTAAACTTTACTGCACTAGCCCTTTACGTGGTATACCTTCCTTTTTACTATAACCGCACCACACACAAAGAAGGATAAACTTGTCATCATCAACAACATACAACACATTTTGGATTACAGTATAATCCTCTACCGCTACCTTGTGTTAGCTGTGGTGAATTTGTAGCACTATTACCTTTAATTAACATGTGCACTATTCGAATACTTAATTTTGACACACCTACGTGCACTTATAATAGATTCGTTTGCAATGAATGTATTGTGTATCGTTACCAACGATATTTATTGGTGTTGAGTTTGATTGGTTTACTTTATCACTTTTACTTTCATATTATTGTTGAGTATGAATGGTTTACTGTATCACTTATACCTTTTCGGCCGTATACTTTGTTTTGCTACACATTATTCACCTATTTGTTTTACACTGTAATAGTTGCTTTTTCTTTGTTTGTATGATCGTCCTTTCCTGTCATTAAATTACGCTGGATTGTTCTTATCGTTACCCGGTCGTCACGTGATTGCTTCTTGAGCAAATAGAAAAGAAGGTCAGTCTTCCTCTCGGCGCCGTGCGAATTACATCGTATGCTCTCTTGGTGTGTTGCACTGGCGTTTACTTTGAATTAAGTGGAATTTGTCGATATCGGAAGTACGAGTTGTTTTATGCATATATCTTTTATCGTTTTACCTAAACAAGGCGCCCCATAGTGAAACCAGCTTGTGGTCTCTCTTTGGCTTAGTGTTGAGCCGTTAATTGCAGGGTTACAAGATATAGAATTAGACGTAATGGGTCGATTAGAATTTAATATCGCCACTCGAAAGATCTTTTAGCCGAATTCCCAAAAATGCCGAAATAATTCCATAGTGAGCTTTTCAAAAACAGTCAAGTTGTTACAGGATTACGCGACGACACTGTATTGGTTCAGTTTAAATCATCTGCATTTGCCATGGTTTGCACCGTTAAGCTCAAAGTAGACCACAGTGTGTTCGGATGTATATGGGAAACCTAAATTATACGAAGCATTTTATTTGAGAGGCACCATTGGTAATGTTGATGTTGCTGAAGCGATTTTTAGTAAATGTACATTGTCTGCGTCTTGTTTTAACACAGTGTATCGAAAAGAACCGCTAATGACTCATGTTAGATACATATAATACGCAATTAACTCAGTTAGATATAGCGGCATCTTTACACAGGATAAGCGACACTGTTTTGATCCGGTTGAACCACCTGCATTGTGTTACGGGGCTTGCGGTGTTTCCGGCTGTAAGTCTTAATTAGGCCACTGTATGTTATAAAGCGGAGGAGGAAACCCGCTTGACGCATACGAAGGTTTTTAGTAGAGATGTAGCATTATATTACCAGCTCTGTCGAAAGCAAATGTATTTAGTTGTAAGAGGCTTGATTACCTTTTATACTGTTAAATTAGCATTTTAGTGATGTGTTTAAAAACATTTGCATTTGCCCAACGTAATTGAAAGATTTGGGTGTAAAATTGATATTTTTTGTTATATTCTGGTCATATATTCGCAGTTGATACTTACAGTCAGTCATTAAAAAAAGAGGTAAAAAATTTCTATTCGACTCCCCAAGTTTGCTCTTTTTGTCTGCTCGATGAGTCTGTTACACAAAGGTAAGTGGTTTCAAAGTTTTGTTTTGTCAAAAAAGATGTCCAGTTTAAAGTGTAGTTCATATCATTTAGATCTAAGTGCATAAAATAATTTTGTTATTCGCCGTTAAGAATGTATATATTTATAAATGAAGACCGCAACATAAAAATAAATCTCCTAAATATATACTTCCCAGGCACCATAAAAATGTTGCGCCATATGCTGCCGTGATAAACCTAATGTTTAGTCTTGTGAATATCAGCTAGTAGATGAGTCTCATTTATTTCACACAATAGCCATAAGACACACGTGAGTTCTATTTTGTTATATCTCGAGTTGCCTATCTTGAACTAAAGTGAAAAGCCACTGCATTTTATATGGTGAGAAATATCTTCCTCAAAAGACTAGTTAATGAATTGAGTATAGTATACCCAAGATACATGAAATCAAGCGATCTACAACGTAAATACGAAATGCACAGTGGAGTGGAGTACTGCAAACTCGTACACTTTATATAATATACAAAGACGAGCCAGCAATAATTGAAGAGAGAGAGAAATGCATTTACTCGATGGAAGAAGTGGTCAGTTACACTTGATTTGGCACCGATTACGGACTCACGTGTTAAAGACGGACTCACGTGTTAAAGACGTTGACCTGAAAAAAACAAAGATCATTCACCTAGAGATGCTGATTGGACAAATGCGCTTTATCTGCTTAACCGAACATAAATGGGATGAGGGTTCCGAGCGTTCATGACGTTTGGTGGTTGTTTGTGTGACAAATTCTTGTTGCTTATTTCAAATGTTCTTTTGACGTATATACCGTGTCATTTTAAAAAATGACGTAACACCTAGCTAAAATAACGTTACTAGGGCGCCCATGCACGGCAAGAAAATTATGTTTCATAGCATAAAGCAGAAAAAAATGTCTCCTCAAATTACATGTCACTGCAGCGCAGTGTGACGTCATATTTTGTAACTGATGTGGAATGTTCGAGTTAAGTTTATTTAGTTTTTTTCAAATAAACATAGCGACACAATAGCACCAAAACAATCACCAAGCCGGAAATTCGAAACGTTTCAAGCGCAAAACAACGAAGAGAACAATTGGTAGATAATGTCTAAACGCCACACCTTATTAAAAGGCGTTATTTAACTGCGGCTCACGTGGAATGAAGGTTGGCGCATGGTAAACACGGCTGGGAGGAACCTTGATGTTTTTAGTCGAACAAATAACGAATAAAAGGATGTGCTAATTTTAAAATACTCTATTCTAAAAAAACACTTACAAAATTAAAAAAAAAATTCTTATTACCGTTACACTTTCATTTGCTAATTTGCACATACCTTAAGGTAAAAATTTTGTTTGTTTCGACAAACATGGTTTGTTGTGTCGTGCTATATATTAAACGAAACAAACTTTCAAGAGACGACCTCTATTCCAGTTTTTGATGACTAATTTTAGATCTTGTTGTTACATCTTTTGTTTAATTTTGCAGTTGGGGATTCTCAGTGCATCCGCGGGCGTTTGGTGAGCGGTCAGTTTGCACGAACCATTCCACCGGATTGCGACACATTTACTTCAAGTTTTACTCATAATCTGGGATCCACTCGAATAGTGGCCCGTTACCTTTCCGGTTTCCTAGCTCAAAACAACTACTGTGAGGTATCCTAAATCTTAAACTTTAGCCATTAGTCCTTAAACCTTTTACCGCAGGTTTACGAGGGCAATGACGACTCGGGTAAATTGGCTGGAATCATAACTGGTGGAGGGGAGTCCTTTCCTGTAATACTTAGAACCCCATCTGCCTATGTGAATTGTTTGACGAATCTCACCACGACTGCTGTCGTTTTGATTATTCACGATGGTAAGTCAGATTATATTGATTTGACACTTGCACTTTGTGGACTTTTGCAGTTAGTTCGAATTCCATCGCAAACTAGATTTTTCCAGTCAATGCCATGTTATACGTAAAGGATTTAAAACCAGTTTAATTCAGAACCACGGAAAAATTAGGTTTCTACCTGAGCAACAAGTACAAACGTTTCTAGCTGAGCAACAAGTACAAACGAAGCCCAATAATTTAAAAAAAGTATAACCTCGCCACATGTGGCAGTGTTGAAGTTCTGTTTCTTAAATTCTTCGTTTAAAGAATAGAATAGAATGAATTAGAGTAAAATAAAATTTGTAACACGAGCAATTAAAAATTTACATGGCACACGAAAAATAATTCCTACAGACAAGTTAATAATTCCTACAGACAAGTTAGACCAGACATGGGCAAACTACGGCCCGCGGGCCAAATCTGGCCCGCGATGTCTTAAATCTGGCCCACGAGATGTTTGTGTAAACTAGTGCATCATAAACCAATCAATTAATTTCTTTTAACGTTTATAATGCTACAATAAGACAAACTTCAACCCACACGCATTAATACGTATTGTTAGAGCTTCTTTTATTGTTTCGTCACAGCACATGCATTGTGAATGATTTGTTTGTTCCAACACCTAACAGTACCTCTGTTCTAGTCTAGCAAGGTTGCTTAACTTTAAAAGAATTCAGCTAGAGCACAACCTGCAGTCGTAGGGCCGCGGACGCTCTTTTACGAGGCCGCGCAAATGTTTGTTAAAATGTAGTTAAAGGCGGCAGTACACGCGCACCGTGGATTTTTAGCTGTTTGAAGCAAATATGGAATTAGTGCAAAAAAGTATTGTAATCACATTGTAATTTTGTCAATTGTAATCACATTGTAATTTTGTAACTCGTAGTTGCAGAACTGAGCTAAATCATATTAGAAAAACGAAAAATGAGTGTATCAAAAATACGAAAAGTCGATACAGAGAGCAGAGCATTCAAATCAGAATGGACGGCGAAATATTTTTTTACAGATGTTGGATCAACTGCTGTTTGTCTGATATGCCAAAAAAACGTTGCGGTGTTGAAGGAGTACAACATCCGCCGCCATTATAATGCCAACCATCCTAATTATCTTAGCAGTCATTCCAATGAACAGCGAAAAGCTACTGCCCAGAAATTAGCCACAAATTTTCGTCTCCAACAAAATTCTCTGTTTCAGCAAAGTGCAACTCAGGCGTCATTAATGAAGGTAAGCTTTTTGTTGGCTTTCAAGTTAGCAAAAGCAAGCAAGTCATTCTCCGACGGAGAATTTTTAAAAGAGTGCATGGTAGAAACAGCAGGTCTTTTGTGCCCGGATACTAAAAGCAAATATGAACAAATTAGCTTATCACGAAGGACAGTAACTCGTCGTGTAGAATTGATTGACGAGCACTTGGCCAGCAAATTGAGAAGAGTAGCAAATTCATTTTTGTTTTATTCATTAGCACTGGATGAAAGCAATGATATAAAAGTCATCGCTCAGCTTTTGATTTTTATCCGAGGAATTAATGACAAATTCGAGACAACAGAAGAGTTGTTGGCGATGGAATCGATAAAGGGGCAAACACGAGGAGAAGACTTGTTTAACAAAGTGTCTGGTGTTATTGAAAGACACAAACTACCTTGGAGCAAACTTGTGAATGTCACTACAGATGGATCGCCAAACTTGACAGGAAAAAACGTCGGGCTGTTAAAAAGACTACAGGATAAGATGAAAGAGGAAAATCCAGAGCTGGATATAACTTTTTTGCACTGCATTATCCACCAGGAGGCTCTATGTAAGTCTGTATTGCGGCTTGATCATGTGGTTAAGCCAGTGGTTAAACTTATCAACTACATAAAAGCAAAAGGTCTTCATCATCGTCAGTTTATCAAGTTTCTCAAGGAAATCGATTCTGATCACCAAGATTTACTTTACCATTCTCGTGTGCGCTGGTTAAGTTTGGGGAAAGCATGTAAACGCGTTTGGGAATTGAAAGACGCGATTAGCTCTTTTTTGGAATTAATCGAAAAAAATGAAGATTTTCCTGAACTAAAAGACAGAGAGTGGTTGTGTGATTTTGCTTTTGCCTGGGACATACTTTCACACATGAATGAGCTGAACACAAAGCTGCAAGGGAAAGATAACCTTGCTCACCAATTGTACACAAACGTGAGGGCCTTCAAAGCTAAATTGACTCTATTTTCAGAACAAATATCAAACAGTTCTTTCGTGCATTTTCCCATGCTGGCGTCGACGGAACTGGCCGCAAATAATACCATAAAATATAGTAAATTACTTGATGACCTGCATACAGAATTTTCCCGTCGATTTCTTGATTTTGAAAAACTCCAAAAATCATTTGAGATAGTGTCATCCCCATTTTCACAAACAGCACCACACGAGTTACAGTTGGAATTAATCGACCTTCAATGCGACTATATTATAAAAGAGAATTTCAACGCTATGAAGCTAAACGAGTTTTACGCTTCACTAAATGATGCCAGGTTTCCCAAAATTCGAGAGTTGGCTCAAAGGATGTTAGTTTTGTTTGGGTCCACATATATTTGTGAACAGACGTTTAGCCTAATGAACTTTAACAAATCTAGTCACAGATCTCAGTTAACTGATACTCACCTTGGATCTGTTTTAAGAATTGCAACAACAAAACTAACCCCAAATTTTGAGGCTTTAGCAAATGATAATGTAATGTAGTTATTTGAGATCTGTGGCTAAACTTGTTTAAGTTCATTAGGCAAAATGTTCATGTAATTTTTCGCAAACAAAAGTATGCATTTCACATGACATGCCGTGCTAGTACAGCAAAAAACGCTTCATAACTTAACATTACGATAGTTTCTTCAAAATAAAGAGGCATGTTTTGTCAATTTACTCTGATCTTTACACAATAGATTATTTTGCAATCTACCACGATCTTTTTTTTTTGTACGAGGAAGCACGCATTGATTTGTAGCCACTTCGGATGTGTACGTTTATTGGTTTGGATAGTTTGGAAAATAAACTTCGTGGTGTTACTTTTTGACTCTTTACGTCAGTTAGATTTAAAAGGGTATGTACATGAAAGCATCATAATATTTTCATCAGCGAGCTGTAAATGTTATTGGGTCTCGTTAGTTGTTACAGTACGTACGGACAAAGGTAAAGAGAGACACTAGCAAAAAAACTGTAAACCGCTAAGCGGAACCACGACTCGACTTTGTTATCATGCACAGTGAAGGCAGGATGCGCTGCACCGCCACACACTACGCCAGTTGTAGTTTTACCCCCGTTATAAACATATTTATACTAACACAGTCATTTGGCCCGTGTAACATTTTTGAAAAAAATTCTGGCCCGTTTGTCAAAAAGCGTGCCCACCCCTGAGTTAGACTAAGCTTTACGACAGAGCACCGATACCTCTTTGATACGGTATATATCCCAAAGTGCTGACAGTTGGGACTATTTGGTTGCGGTAGGGCATTACCATTTAAAATTCAACAAAACTCCACCTTCCCCCCCATTAGCTGCCAAATTAATAATTTAACTCTATGCGCCACCTATCCTAGTTTCGCTGAATGAATGGGGCACATTTAACTAATCACGTGACTTTGTAATTCAGATACGCAACTCACTGCCTTAAGTACTGTACAGTAGGTATCATTTTAAAAGTGAGAGACTGAGACTGGGCTAAGGTTAGGAACTAAATTTAAGTTAGGAACTAAGTTCTTTGGTTGATTTTATTGCTATAATTATCTTTAAAGCCCCATCATAACCCTAATAGATCTAATCGTCAGTGTTGTTACACAAATGCACTTGAAATATTCGCGTATGCCTTTTGCGACACCTGGCGGTATGTAGAACTTTTTCTCGTGTGATTTCTTGTGTTAATAGATTTTCTAAATGTAGCAAGATCAACCGAGCGTCCAAACCCGACCCAAAACGAAAACTCCTTTCTAACTTTTCCGATATACTCAGGGTACACGAAGTAAAGTTAAACTTAATGACCCCTAATTACATTTTAGCTGAAACGTGTGGAGAAAATGTTACTGGCACAGTGTATCATTTAATGTCACCTAACTTTCCAAGTAATTACCAAAACAACGCTGACTGTGTGTGGAGATTTGAACTTGAAGAAATGACGTCCTTTGTGTTTCAATTTTCCTCTTTAGTCACTGAAATTGATGCTGACGTTCTGTTTGTGAGTTGACTGTTACTTACATCAATGTCATGAAATTAAAGTAGTTTACCTCGCCAGCACATCCTGGTAACAAATTTGTTAACTTTAACGACTTTACTTGTTGCCAATGATGAACACAGGTTAATGTATGCTATATTAATGTAAACGGTGATTTTAAGTCCTGGGTTCAAACTGATTTTTTCCCATTATTTCGACTACTTTTGAACCAGTCCCCATAGTGTCTTTCTAATGTATACCATAATAATGTAAAAGGGTTTTTTATTCCTTATGATTGCAACAATTAACAGATTATAATCTATTCATCTATAACTATATTTCTTATGGAAAACATTTACATTCGTGATAATATTCCTATACTCAAAGGCAGTTGTTCTAAGTTATTTTGTTTGCTAAAGCATTACCAGGATTTTGGGCTGTGATGATCTAAATTGTATATATTGTCTAGTTTAAGGACGAAAATGACAATGTACGAAGTCTTACTGGGGATCAAGGAGCACAAAACGTTCGAATTAATTCTACAATTCTCACTGTTTTGTTCGTCAGCGATGGCAATGTAACTTCAATGGGATTTAATGCAACCGTCATTCTTAAAGGTGACTTATTTGTTTTTTTCCAAGTGGGAATATCAGGTTTTATCTATCACGCTTCTCTGACTATTCCACCAAGTTTCTGACTTATAGATTTTTAAACAGCATTATAGAACCTTATTTAACATTACATACCTTGTATAACGTGAATGATAGAGTTTGACTACCCAAATTAATTACACTGGCATTTTTAGCCACCAATCAACGAATATATCCTAGATATAGTCGCGTAAAAATTACCAGATGACGTACTACAATTTTGCCCTAAAGACGTATGTAAACTGGGACTCAAAAAGCTTCTCTTAAATCACCTTGCAGGTTTGCCAACCATCACTTTAGAGCCGCCGCCATCCGTTGAATGCAGAGAACAAAATTTGACTATTACGTAAGTTGTAGATTTTTTATTTAAATCGCTTTGTTATAATGTGTCATGTTAAACGTACTCATACCTTTGTCTTAAAAAAGTTGCAAATGTAGCTTAGTATTATCTGTGCAAATCAACCTCTAAACAAATGTCCTCAATCCAATATCAACTACTCTGTTCAGACAGTACGGGATATGCAACTGACTGATTCTCTTTTATGATTAAAAAAAATATCCAATTAATTAAATTTTTGCAGAGTAACACCTCAAGAACGACAAACACTTGATTATGAACTTGGTGACACACTTTATATCGCATTGGACCGGGAAACTCCCCTTTCACAACTCAATGACAACTACAAGGTCACGGGGTCAGATCCGGTGTTCGTGTTTGACTTGGGGGAGTGTGAAGCTATCTATAAGGTAACATGCGATAGTTTGTCGCCATACGGGTTATTTATTGGCATTGCAGCAATTATTTTTGCACTCAGTGATGATGTGACACCATATATTTACCGTTATTGTTCTTCTGGAGTTTTTGACATGTATTTGCAAAATGAGAACGATATGGTGTCGGTGTCTTTCCGGATCTGGAGATTCCTAGCTCCATCTACTGATCCGATTCAACGTGACGTTCAAAACATGCTTAATGTGACTTGTCTTTTCAACGCCGACAGTCTTCTCTCGTCTTCCAATGTTAAACTACATATCGAGTAAGGATACTATACCAAGATATGTCACTTGACACATGCTACCTGTCACATGTCATATGGCAATAAAGTTTCAAATAAGAAATAAACAGCTGAATACATTGTTTCAATAAGGAATAAACAGTATATAAGTTAACGCTGCCAGGCATAATATCAAGTTTGTAGAGCTCTTCTGGCAAAGGAATAAACAGCTGAATACACTGTTGTGATGCAGACATTTTCAGTAAGTAGTTTATGTCTAAATCTTTCAAACTTTGCGCAGATCTGTTGAAACTTCGGCTGAAAATACAGGAACCTTTGATGTCTCTAAGTCTTTTCACCAATGAACATTTCAACGAGAGCTTGCCCGAGGAAGTCACTGTGCCTAGCTACATTTTTGCTGAAGTTAAACTTAATGAGATTTCAGCAAGCAATGACGACTTCATTGTTCAGGTACGTAGAAAACAGACAAAGGTTTAGGCGCCAATAATGTTGCCATGTAAATCACATTACGCCAGGCCCGTTGAAGGTGTAATACCGAATCACCCTGTCACCAAGCAATCTTATATGGCCAGGTGCAGGCTCCAGCCTGAGATGGAAATCGAACCCCCGTCAGTCTTCCTGGGACTTGCGCTCTAACAACTGTAGCGGTCACGTGCTTTCCAACCATCATTTTGGCATTTTGGTTTGGCTAAGCATTAAGTAATGGAAAATTTTAACTTTGCAACCATGACTTTTCGTTCCATGGAATTTATATGCTGCTTTTGCGACATATGGTATCGAGCGGTGTAACTTCACTGTTCCATGTGTTCTCATGATTCAGTAACTATTGGAAGCACATATTCAGTGTCGTTGTTACATGTTCCCGTCTTCCTCATATGTTCCAACAGCCTGACCATAAGACAGGCTGTTGCGTAAACCGGATGTTTCGAAATAGTTGTGCAATCCATTGCAGCGCTGCAAATCTTTGCAAGCGTTTAACTTAAACAAACTAATAACTGATGTGAGTAAAAGAAGGTACTGTTCTGGAATGATCGCACGAAAAACGAGTATCAGTTTAAAAGCCAATGTTTATCGTTGATCTTTCTCTTTTCCATCGTATCCTTTCCTTGAGATAAATGAGACTTGATGTGTGTTGCGTAACCAGAATAAAAGACAAGAACTAAATTGATCTTTTGTGGATCATGTCGGCTCTAAGCAGCAAGCGTTAAGAATCGTAATAATGAACTTACTCGCTACTGCAGACGACCGATACGAGCCACGAGAAGCAGAAGAGTTAACAAGCTTTCAAGTAAACAATAACACGCGAGCACGGGCGAGCACGCTCGTCACCGCACAACTGAGCTACGAAAGCTCAGTGGTGAAACCGTCCAATGTCAAATATTTAGCTCTGTTTTTGCCTCGAATGCTGCACATTTTCAACACGTCTGGCGTACTAAGATTTTAAATTATAAGTGTAGGGTCGCTGGTCTGCACAAACACTTGAGGGCTGATCCCAGTTATGAATTTGTGCTTCCAGATGTAGTACTACAATTTTGCATTAAACATGTCATAAAATTTTAAAACATTTTGTTGTATCACATACGATGTGTATAAAATCATCATCATAATCATCATATTTATTTTCAGTTGCGTATAAGGTTATTGCATTTAAATATAATATAATAGGCAAGCAACTGTTAGATGGCGAAGAGACCATAACGGTCATCAAGTCAGCCATTCGTTTGTGTTTGAAAAACAACTTTTGCAACTGGGATTTCGACATTTAAATCATTATGCTATGTTCAAATAATTTTAAACTGTATTGAAAAACAGATTGTTTTCGTTTTTTTCGCATGATTTAAATGCAACTTACAATCTAAGTATGATTTTTGTACACAGCTCGAAGAATGTTGGGCAACACGTGTTAAAAACTCAAGTGGTTTACCGAGTTACCAGATTGTACAAAGCGGGTGAGTTTACTAACATTTGACCACTATTTTTGATCGTTATTTACTACGTTCCTCTTTAATATATGTATTTATACATTTTTTTATTATTGTAATAACTAAGACAAAAAAATGGTAGATACAAGTAAGCACAAATGAACAAACAGGTAAACGCTACGTAAAGATGGTCAATTGGAGGCCAAACCACTCAACTAAGCACTCTGCACATTTTTTTCTTTCAGTGGCAATAATCCCAACTGTTTCATTATTTTATCAAATCGTTAATACATGTGTTCACAGTGTATTTTGTAAATATTTACATTGGTACATCACAAATCGGGCACATGAAAAAGTACAATTTAATAATGGTGCAACAGAACTGTGGATATGTGTTCCAAATAAACATGTCGCTACAATCGGTATAATAATACAGTATACAGTAAACATTGCAAGCAGTCCAAGAAGTAACATTTTCCAATAGAGGGCGACAGTTTGCAAGCGCGGAACTATATTTTTGTAACCTGATTTTTAAATCTTAGGTGCGATGCGCCACCCAGTGGAGGCGAGGCTGCCAACGCAAAGATGTTGATGCGAAATTACGAATCGAACTTTGCAACTTTCAAGCTGATGAGCTTTGTGTGGACAAATTTCACCGATGCAGAACAGTTTATCTACATCCACTGCGACGTCACCATCTGTCAAAATTCAACTGGACAATGCCCTGGACAGGTGAGCTGAGATGATAATATTTCTCTCCAAACAAGAGACACAAGGGAAGACTGTTCACCGATTTAATAGTTTACTTTCACAAACCTTAAGTTGTTTGTCACTGACATCTTTCAGACAGACTCGATGTGTTTAAGTTTATTTCAAGTTTTAAACTAAAACACCTAAATCCATGATGCAATAACTTTGGGGCATTAATGTATTTGCAGACATGTGGAGGTGTAGGACGAAGATCTGTTGACAACAATGGACGCAACCAACGACTTTCTGCAGGACCTGTGCGCATCTTACAAACTACCAAGTACTTGCTTGTGCAAGGTAACAACGCAATAACTAAAATGCCTTTTATCCTACTTTCAAAATCTTATTTTAATGTGCTATTTCCAATACCTGCGTTCATAGGCGAACATCAGTTTTACTAAATACGCAACCAAAGTTACTGGCAAAATTTGTTTCCTTTTTATCTTTGAAAGTGAGGAAGTTGTTATATTGATAAATGCTTGGCCCTTTTTTGTTTAACTCATGTTGCATGTAGACGCCGTTGTATGCTGCTCGATTCGGTAAAGCTTTAGTTACAGGTCTGGTGTACGATAGTATTTGTATGTAGTATTGTTGACCAACACAAGGGTTTAGTTAAGTGCAGGTTTTTGTAATAAACTTGCCCTCACACAAGTATATATATATCTAAGTTAAACATTTTTTATTGCAGACACCTCGGGAGTTAGGGTTCAAGCAAATGAAGTAGCTGGCAACATCTTCAACTTGGGATGTTTATTCTTCTGGCTGCTGTAATTATTGGAGCTGGTTACCTTCTATGGAACAAAATTGCCCTAAACGCAACATCTAAACAAATCCGTCTGTAGATAGAAGTTTTTACGTATACTCAAGATTGTTATGTGTTTGCATTCTAAAATTTGTCATTGGGAATTTTATTGGGTAACACACTCTTTGTCGTACATATAATGTAAACGCTCAAACCGTACGTAAAGTACGTTTTGTATT
>NC_137254.1:16406524-16598909 GCF_965637545.1 Phallusia mammillata | reverse complement strand
CGTAGGGTGTTGACTGGTTTAATCCCTACCGAGATCCCAAAGTCGATTAACATGCGACGTATTATGTCTGTTAACCTAGGAATGTATGGCAAGGTAACAAAAGCACGCTCTTTGGACTGAATCTTTTTCCGAGCACCCGTGGTTTTTCGGTCACGGAGGATCCAGTTCGGGTAGCCATTTAACCGCAGGGCCTGGTGTACCCTTCGTAATTCGGTTTGGATCACTCCGGGTTCTGTGGTCAACCTTCGGGCCTAATCTGTTAGCGCTTTCACCACAGCTCTCTTGTGGTGCAGAGGATGGTGGGACGTGAAATGCAAGTAGCGCCTGGTGCTCGTTGGTTTAGTGTATGGCACGGCCATGGGCTCTCCAGTGTCGGTGGTGGTTGCCAATATGGTTATGGAGTCGGTGGAAGAACGCGCTCTCCAAACGTTTACCACACCACCACGATTCTGGCAAAGATATGTGGATGACACGTTCTGCATCATCAATATTAGCCAGGTTACAGCGTTTCTAGATCACTTAAACAACGTGCAACAAGGGATCGCATTCACCATGGAATTGCAACGTAACAACCGGCTTCCTTTTCTGGATGTGGAGGTATTACTGGCAACAGACGGGAGACTTTCCACGCAAGTGTACCACAAACCAACGAGCACCAGGCGCTACTTGCATTTCACGTCCCACCATCCTCTGCACCACAAGAGAGCTGTGGTGAAAGCGCTAACAGGTCAGGCCCGAAGGTTGACCACAGAACCCGGAGTGATCCAAACCGAATTACGAAGGGTACACCAGGCCCTGCGGTTAAATGGCTACCCGAACTGGATCCTCCGTGACCGAAAAAACCACGGGTGCTCGGAAAAAGATTCAGTCCAAAGAGCGTGCTTTTGTTACCTTGCCATACATTCCTAGGTTAACAGACATAATACGTCGCATGTTAATCGACTTTGGGATCTCGGTAGGGATTAAACCAGTCAACGCCCTACGTCAGATGCTGTCGCACCCCAAAGACCCCATTGATACAAACGCGGCATGGGGTGTGGTGTACGCGATCCCATGTCAACAGTGCAAGGAGATTTACATTGGCGAAACGGGAAGATCTCTGAATACGCGCCGTAAAGAACATGAAAGGGATGTAGCCAAGAAAGATGCTAAAAAATCGGCATTAGCGCAACATGCTACTGTCCTCGGTCACACCATAAACTTCTCTGCTGCCCAGGTGTTAGCGAGAGAAACCGATTTTCACAAGCGAGGTTTCCTGGAGTCGTGGAACATACATTCTCACACCAACACGATGAACGTTAAAACGGACGTTCTAATGCCGATAACTTATCGGTCGCTTTTGCACCATTGAGCCAGGTGTTATCACACGACCATTGGTGCGCATTGCGTTTTTTCTACCGCCTTTTTTGTGTGTGTTTCGCCGCCCTTTTCGCTTTATAATAACTTGTGTTTGCAATGTATGTCATTACCCTGATGACGGTGTTTCGTATGGGACATCGAAACGTTGGCACAGTAGAATAAAAAAACTGCCGGAAGAGCTGAAAATTTTGTTGATGAGCATCAATGCGTTACGCACATTAAACTAAAGAGCGCACAATGCTACTTACAGTTTTGTCTGAAATTGCAAGATTCAATACTAAAACCCCCCTTAAATACGCTAGTGATTCGGCGCCTTTACACCGTGGAATCATTTTTTCCTTCGGTACGATGAAGAGGAAGCTGGCTTGTTGTAACACATTTGCCTCGCATTGTTCCGTACGTACCACAGAACGCGTTTATTCTTACATTTGTAATAAGCAATTTGGGTCATAATGTTCTGCACCACTATAGGTATTGTTCGTTTGGCTTTATACCAGCCAGCAGAAAGAACCGAAGTAAACTACAAAGAATCTAATAATTACATGGCATTTTTTTGTAGAAGCGTTCACGTAATTTAAAGGCTAATATGAAGACGATGCAACTGCGACGTATAAATCAGAATGGTATATTTGAATTTTTTTTATTACACCAGCTATTGTAAAAGCTTTATCGTCCTTTCCAGGTTTAACGAAATAAAAAGAGTAAGTAGTTCGAATGTTGTAATATCTATTCGTTGTAAACGCCATGTCGGGACAAATACATCTATGCCATTAGGAGTAGCGGACTAACGTAAAACTTTGCAGATATTGTTGTTTGTGCTGTGCAACTTGATTCTTCGAAAGTGTTACGATGTTATACACATCTCAAGCAAGACACATACTGTTTGTTCAAGATATGCCGTTTTTGTATTTTTTGTGCGTTCCACAGAGTTTACGCATTTTATCCAGAAATATGGAGACGGTGCTATCACATCAGATACTGCCGCAACTTTAACCTCTATTTTCGTTTAGTCAAACAAGAGTGCGGGGTCTCCAGCCTTTCTTAAAAATCGTGTTGATCGTGGTTCATTAAAATTCCATGACTTTTTCCAAATAGCATCCAGAACAATAAAACACAATGTAAATACGCTTGCTTATCTCAAAAATAAATGCCAGAAAAAAGGTATCAACAACTCTTTCGCAAAAGTGTTTGCGAGTATACTAGACGGGAAAACAGGTAAATATTGTTAACTGCAATCTTCTTTTGATCTATAGGGCATCGTGTTGGTGTAACACGTGATCACAGGGTTCCATACAGAAGTTTTCCGTCACAAATTGCCAACTGTTAGCTCCAAAGTTTCCAGCAACTTCGTCAAATAAGAAAATCAATTTTTCATTTCCTGCGATTTCATTTAACTGTTTTTGATCAAGATTTGTGCCAACCTTTCCCATGTATAAGACGAGTACCTTTGAAAACGTAAAATCACCAAAGTGGTTTGCAAGAACAATAACCACAGTTTTTAGATTAATGGTAACTGTAGTTTGTTTTGGAAGTAATACACATAAAAACACATTTACTCGCTTTGCAGAGTCTTGGTGCAAAATCGACGATTGCTTGTATTCACAACACCCTGCGCTCAAAATTTGTATTATTTTTCACTACATTATTGCCATCTCTGTTATATTTTCTTTTTGAAACTCATGTCCTTATACTAGACCCTGTCATTTACTTTTGTACGATTGATATATGTAATTGCCGTTACCTAGTAACCGCGCCTTCACATGAATTAGATACATAAAATCATAAATGAAATATGGTGAAGTTCCTATAAAAACACGAGTACGTAAAACAAACTTATATAATTTATGAAAAACACCTACTTCTAGAACATGGTGTGTCATATTTCCACGTTCCATTATTTCTACAAACGTTTATTTCATGCCCAGCGGGATAAACGAAGTAGTCGTCATACCTGGCTTGCTATCACCTATGCAAGTTATTTTACCATGTGGCAGGAATTTCGACGGTTTTGGACAAAGTTTACCACCTGTATTAATAACTAATCGCACAAAATCATTTTGGTTACTTTTTTCGATAAAAAAAACATCTTACCAGACAATTGTTGAGCAATAGACGAATGACACGCAGGGGCGACAATGTTGCACATGTCGGTGTCACAACAACAAGTTAAGAAAGAACTATTCGATCAAAGTTGCATTGTGTTGATTTGCCAGACAGCCTGACGTTCTAAAACGAGTCTGTTTTTTATTGAGAACGAACTTTTGAATAAATTTGAAACAACTTTTTGCAAAACCTTAGCAATTCTAGCCAGTAAACAATAGCAGAAAAGACTTCGGATGTGTGAAAATGAGGTTAGGCATTACCTGTAACTGATTGGATTTACAAGCACTTTTCTCTTTGCATTGTTTAAAAATTAGATGACGACCTTTGCTGATGCGCCTGATAACAGTTTCGCAACCCTAAACAAATTACTATTGTTTTTTTTTTCACGTTATTGGGCCTATATGTGACAATTTGTAGCAATTCTAAACATAATTTTGAAATAAGTTAAAAAACACAAAAATACGTTACTTGGTTTGCACTCTTTTATGCGGCCGGTCAGGTTGCATTCTTCAAAACTATGTGAAGCATAGCAGGACATACATTTCAATGCTAAATTCAAGAAAACATAATTAACTTTGATAAGAAAGTTGCAAACTATACACAGAAAAATGTTTAATTCCTGATTTTAACGTGTATAGAAACGCAACGTTACCTTCAATTCTGACAATCCAACTAAACAGTAAAACCTGAAAAAACATGACCAACAATATGTACAGCTAGCATAAGTTTATTAATGCGACCAAAGGCGACGAATAATAGTTGCGCTTAGTACATGCCCCCGGGTTAATAAGAAACCACATATGTCATGTTTCGGGGTGTGACTCCAATTAAACTCACCTCAGTAAGCGAGACACGTACACACTACTGCAATTAAATCTTTGTACAACAGTAAAACGTAAAAATGGTTTGCCATTTGCGATGAGATAAATCAAGTTTTTTTTTTAAGAAAAGATGTTTTGCAAGAGTAATTAACGATAAAATATCATAATGGTGGAGTTCAAATCTCTCGCAGAATGTGCAAAGTCAACAGGCGTAACTTCCTCTATTATTGTTCGCGGAAGTCCGTTCCAATCTGTTCAACAAAGTGTTGGTATGTTTAAAAATAATTGTCAAACAAATTAAGACATGATTACTGGTAAAATCGTTACAATCGTCGATTTGTTTCTGATTGAAGTTGTTCATACCACCAATGCACAAGTATTCACTTCTCCAGTCATCCACACTATTAAACAGTTTCAATTGCTAATCATACTAGTAAATACCATTCAATTAAAAACAGTGTAAGTGCGTGGTGATGGTGTGTTTAGTGCAAAGGTCACCAAGGTTTTTAATGCCGAGGGCGCTTCTCTAAGATCACGAAATGGCTTGAGGGCTGCCAGTTTATAACATAAACTGTTTTTTTAACAATATTAAAGCATATACACAAAACTGACAAGTATTTGTAAATAAAAGCTAATATTTTGTAAAAGTTTACAAATATTTGTAGCGCGTGTAGTCATTGGACTTTTTTCTCGTTCACTAATCAACGCTAATTGTCATGATTGTCGCAATAAAAATGTTCATTTCAACAGAATCAATAAAAGGCGTAGCATTTTGTGGCAAACCCCAAAAGCCATCTTGCTATTTTAGAACTAGTCCAACGGGCAACTAAAAAGTGGCCAGCGGGCATAGGGTTGGTGACCCCTGGTTTATTTTTTTCACGGGGTTCAAACCCAGGACACTCCCGGAGACGAATACCGATCCGTTTTTTATGTCTGTGTATGGGTCAGGCGCGCCAAGCCATTCGACCAAGTTCCTGCCACACGTGACCCCTGGTTTAGTGTAACAACGGAAATGTCTGAGCAGATCAACATTGCCACCTTGTGGTTTAAGAGTTTTAAAAAATATGATTTTATTTTCACACATCATTCTCATATTTGCACAGTACCTTACAGCCGGACACATTGCGTAGACACTTCCAGAACTTCCGTAAGCACGAAACTGTATAAAACCAATGGGTATGGGTTTCACACTGGGTGGCAACATTGCGTCAACCATTGTGTTGTTCCCAATAGAAAACGTGACTGGTACTGACAGTACCTCATCGGAATAAGTACAATCTGGACCTAACAATATTGTTAAAATACAGTGTCTACCTAGCATTTTTGGAAAACAACCAACTACTCACAAAGTTGTTTTGTTTCGGAAATGATTTCCAAGATTTTGTACATTGCGAAGTTCATGTCAGCTTTAGATACGCGGTAGCCTTTTTCCCTGTAATATAGTTAACAAACTGCAGCAACACTTACCACTTGCGTAAATTTAAGTTTTACCTAGAAAACAATGTGTATCCGAAAATAATGTTGGATACTCCCTCGTAAATTGACCACTCATAATAGTAGCTATTTGTTGATTCAGAGTAATAGGGATTTGTTTTTGGTGTCGGAGTGGACCTCCAAAGCTTCAAACATATGATTTAGGTTAAGGTTACGACAACGACAATTAAACAAACAGTCCTGTCGCCATCCCAATCTTTATTGTACAAATCTTGATAACTATACTGATGCAAATAACCAGATTACATATTTTTTGACATAAATACATCCCACCTTGCTATTTGCAACATAAAACCAGACATCGCAAATGCTAGCTGTTGTCATTCCATCTCTACATTTTGATTCGTAATGCAGGAAAAAATCTCCGATTGTATGATTTCCCTGATAGGGTATTTTTAAATCACTGTCTGGTCGTGAAGCATAAACCTGCATTGTATGCTCATTATAGTCTGTACGTTAGGAAACATTTGTCAGTCAGTATACCTTAAGTTCAAAATATTCAAAGCATTGATCATAATTTCCAACACCAAACAGTGCAAAGAACGGGTGACTCTTACGACTCGACCAAATCAGATTCCCAAATCTGCACCTTAATATTAAAAATATCGGTTTTATCACGCAGTCATCTTTATATGACATTATTTACGTATATTTCGTTCCGTAATGCGGATCCAAGTAGTAGCAATCAGTTTCGTAAGATAGTAATAGGAATAGCCATACAAATAGCAATACTGGTTCCATCTCAGGTCAAACTAAACACGACGAACCAGTAAAACCTTAAATCGAAGAAGTAATGGGAAAACAAACAAACCTGCATTCCATTACTGTCAAACAAGTTGCTGTCCGTGAGATAGTAGCTGTTTGATCCGTAATCATAAAAATATAAATCAGGAATCAAACTTGTAATCTCTGTGGATCTTGCAGCAAGTCGATCCAAAATAGAAGTAACATCAGGGAAAAAAGCTAAATAGCGTAAAACAAGTGGTTATGAGTCGAACTAATGTAAACCGCCAAAACAGCGATAAAAACAAACTAACAACGAAAATATTTCAGTAGATATTTAAATACGTTTACGTAAAATTATTTCTTTGTGCATATTTTTTCTCACTGTCTGATGGCTTGAGTGGATAATGAAGATTAAAAATTTGATGCATATTTCCTCCATGGTTTTCCATGAACCCGTTTTCTGTTTGATATTGTAGGAAACTCTGTTCTCTACTGACCTCGATAGGTGTATGGTTTGGTACGTGACGGAGCATCACGTCTTTTCCCTATTATAGATTGTTCATGGGTACTGGCAGAAATTAATCAGCGTTTAAAACACTTACTTCATAGTAAAAATAGGCTTCACTTTTGTAGTCTGAACGCGTACAAGTGTCCACTGTTCCAAATGTGTTCGTGTTCATCCAATTATGGTAATCTGGCCATAAAAATAACTAATAAATGGCAATATATTTAGCTAGTTGTTTGGTTGTACCAAGAACATCCTTGTCATTGCTTGAAGTTGTAACAAACCAGTTATCGCCATCACTTTTCGGGTTAAAACTATTTTCATTGACAGTGGCTGCCAGAACCCATCCACCACCAGCCACATTCATGTCACAGTAAACCTTGAGGGCAGTAAAGGAATATAACTTTCTCTAATCCATAGTTTATTTAAATTGTTTTGTACCTCAATCGGTTTTTGTAAAGGTTGTATGACGTATGTTCCATCCGGATATCCTGCATCTCTCAGTTCAATACAAGAATGTGCCGGATTTAGAAAAATACCCAGTGGTGGTGTTGTTATTACACTTTTAGTTGTAGCTGCAGTGCTTGCAGCCGTGGAAATTGATGTTATGGTCGCTAAAAAAAAAACGTTGGTCAGTTTAACCGAGACGATTTTTTTCCGATAAGGAACTTAAACTTACTTTCTGCAACATTTTTGTCGACAATCTAAACAAAACAAGCTTGTTATTTTGTTGGACCAACAAAGATTTTGATTGTTTTATTTTTGTACCACAAATCAATACCTTGTTGTCAGTGAAGTTTAGAATCCCGAACACAAGTCCCAACGCGGCCAAAATTACAACTGAGCACGCTAGTATAATGGCAGTGATGTACATGTTTTTTCTTGTCGGTGAAAATTTATCTTTAGAGGACTTTGTCGTGGAACCTGTTGATGTTCAAGAAACTGAATCGGATTTGAAAATGACAGAATCCTTATCCATAAATAAAATGACCAAAACTAATGTGTTTCAGTAAGTTTGTTTTTTGGGATAGGTTGTACAGCAACATTGATTTGGGTAATTGATCTACCTTCGAGACTCGTCTACTGTTAATGAAATAGCCGACTGGTTTCAGACTGAAATGTGCGTTGACTATAGTTGCTTTTACGAGTCAGTGCACTTACATCTGGTTACAATGGCGAGACCGCAATTTTTAAACACCCGATATTTGTTGTTTTATGCGTCAATTAACTATTCGATTTATTTATTCAAAAACGTTAAAACGCGTTTATCCCGTTTTTGCTTAACATAACTTGTGGGAACTTACATTAAAAACAAAGCTTACATGTACCACATGCAGGGTCATGCTTCCATTAAAACATTTGCTGGGAGACTTCCGTTTCTTAGTTTGGTAAGATTTTTTTACGTGTACGTTATTTGAGCGCACATCCAATAAATCTGTTGGGCGAAATGTCAAAAGTGAGCGAATATGTTTCACTCTTGCTCAATGTACAAAGATGAGAAACCATTTAAGGCGTTAAACAGAAAGTGTAAACAAGTATTGTCTAACATTTTTGTTGGTTAGGATGGAATAGATACATTATGATGAGATACAGCAGGAACTTAACAATATCTTTACCTGTAGAATGTCGTACTGCAGGTGTTTCATAAACGCTTGTCGAGGATCCCACATAAAGGTTTGAAAAAGACTTCTGTTTGTCCATTTCTAAATAAACCAACATAAGTACAAAATGTAGGTTGTTTGAAAACCAGCAGAATAGCCCTTTTAGAGACGAATTGGCAAGCAAATGGTACCAACAGATCCATAAACCTGCGCCATTATTCTTTCTTAATTACCTATCACAAAACAAATATTATGGTGATAGTCTTACCTGGTTTTGTTTTAGTAGTTGCTTGTTGACCTTCTTTAATACCAACCATTTCATAAGCGCCAGCATCATTGTTTACATAAACATGTGCCATAATGAATTATATTTTTTTTGTTGCGACGCCTCTGGAAAAGTTTTCTGGACTTGCGACGCACCAGCAAATAAAAGGTAATGAGGAAACTTATCAATAAACAGTTAATTTAAATCTATTAAACAGCACTTAGAGAACAATTTTAACCTAACTGTTTTTCAACAAATTTGTAAAACTGCACTCAACACTTTTAGTGCACCCGGCAATCACGTGCGGGCTTTTGTTAATTGTTTCAATTATTGCGCACAATTGCATTGTCTTGTCTGTTGCAAGGTCTCAACAGCATCAATAACGAATTACAATGAAAGTAATGTTTCAACTTACGCACAATATAAACTGATGCACAAAAATTTACTGCTGCAACTCATGCACAATAATCACTTAAAACTTTAGCTAACAATTATACGTTATAACTACCTCAAGCCTTTGCTAGAAAAGTCGCCTTTGTTACATTGTTACGAAACAAGACTCCATTCACTTAATCAAGTTTAATGCCCGCCAAGCGTCGCCCCAGACACGCGCCTATCACGCACTTGCTGCTTGTACTGTTTGGTCTCGACGTACATTAACGGACAACCGCGTTTTTGATCAAAAAGGTAAATTTACGTCAATCCGCACTCTACGCAAAAAGTATGGACGTAGATATACGTCAACCGCACTGAAACCTCATTTTTATGAGATAAACTGAGTTCAGCCACGAAACGGAAATATTCTGCGACGCCCTTGGAAAATTGAAACGACGCACCAGGGCGTCGCGACGCACAGTTTGAGAACCACTGGTGTATACAATACCTCTGTGTTTTTTGGCCTAAAACAGCTTAACGACATTGTGCTACATTACAATAAGTCGAGCTTAGTTCGCTTAAAAGCCGGCAATCTTTGTATACTCGAACATAGTTTGCCTAGTCCTAGTCTCCCTCTTGACGAAGCCTGAGAAAGAACAGCAAGTAATGTGAAACAAACACCCTTGTTCATGATTTGCTTGCTGACGACAAACAAACCATCATTGAAAAATTTACCCAAGATTAACAACGATCCTCGTAAAGTAAGGTGTGCGCGAATGCTGAGTATTAAACCTGTGATTTGCAACAGTCTACGTGCAATCAATAAAATGCAATATAAAACACAGAAGTATTAAAATAACAAATGCGTTTTTCTTCAGCGAGTATCATTTGTAGTGCAACATGTAACTTTTATCTAATGCACGGCTTTCTAAGTGCCATTAGGCATGCGCCATATGTGTTGGGTGTAACATACCTTTACTTATCCACACTTTTGAGGTATAACACACTTTGTTTACAAAATAAAGAGTGAGACTTTTTATCATTTCATATTAAAACCTAAATTGTCCATTGATAATGTAGAATCCTATTCGGTTAACACATATTAACTCTCCGCACCTATTTCTAGCATAGTTTAATAATTCAAAATGTGATAATCAAGCATTGTTTGTAAAACATAAAAATAACAAGTACGCGCTCTTACTGCCTTCTTAACGAGATTCCGGCCATAAATTCGACAAACGAACGAGCGTCTGTCCCAAATTACTTTCTGTTGCGCCTTAGCAGAAGGTATTTATTGCGCTCAAAGGTGTTTGACATTTGACACCAGTGATTCTTAAACTGTATGCCACGGAGAGATTTGCATGTGCGGCGACATATGTGCTATGTCAAAGTGAAAACATTTGGTGTTTTAGGACTTAATACGAAATACTGTTGTGGATGACAACGTTTCAAAGCTCACATTTTTTTGTTTTTGGCAATAATAACTATCTCTACGTGAACAAGACATGTTGAAAATAAGAAAAGGTTGAATGGAAAGTGGAATGTAAAATATAACAAGGCACTGTCAGTACTTATTTTTTCTTGAGAGCATTAATAAATTTTTCATTTTTCCTCACAATAGTTTCATTTAGTTTTTCGTTTTCTTCTTTTATCAGAGCTCTGTCCGTTTCTCCTTCTTCAATTAATATCTTGCAAATTTTTCCCAATTCTCTCCTTTAGCTGCAAATGAGAAAATAATTAATGAAATATTGAAAATTCATTCAAATGAGTAAATACGAAAATACTGCAGTACCTTTTTGTTTATGTCTGTTGTCTCTATTTGGTTCGACCTGACTGACCTACATATTAACACATTATTATAAAACTGTCGCCATTTGCAAACATTTTTTTCTGACAAATATATACCTGATATTCCCTGCTTCCTCTTCCTCTGGTGGTTCAGCAATGTTTATGTTTTCTCCAGTCAACTCAGGTTGGTGTAGAGATTGTGCTGGTGTCACCTCGGCACCTTGGGAAATTGGAATGGACTCTATTCCCCCAGATCCACATGCCTAACATAAACAATATAATTATTTTATACCCGCCCCAAGCCTTTCTTAAATGTTAACAAATGTTTCGATACATTAGGTCAATTGTGTTAAACAAAATGCTGAAACGGGTATTATCTTCATTTTTGAAATCCACACAACTTACCACACTTCTTGGTCTTGATGCTAAAATTCTGTTCATGATATCAAAGTACATGATAATGCCTTACTGGATGCAGCACCTGATTTGCTAAGACCACCACTTAAGACATGATATGTTTCTTTCATTTTCTTCCATTTGTTTTTTATCTGGGTTCTAAACAGCAGTACAGAGGAAATATCACGATAAAAATTTAGGTTGTCCCACAGAATTAGTATGCTTACTTTGAAAAGTTGTAGCCTTTTGATGTCATTTCATTGACTATTCCATCACACAAACCATTTTTTCTGACATTCTAGGAATCCATTCGCTGCACCAATTTTTTTTCTTCAATGCAACAAATTAGGTCTTTTGTCGCTTTTTCTGTCCGTTTTACTCTAAAATCCTCCATCTTAAGAATACTAATGTTGTAATATAATCTAAAACAAAAACCATTGCTAAATAGTAACGTATTTTGGAAACTAATTTTCTTCATGTCTACTCTAAACATGCTTATCAAATAATATGAAATAATTTCAGGCAAATCATAGCTTTTCTGTCAGATGCAGTTAGTACAAACTGAATTTATAACAAACTTTCAGCTAACCGGTAGTCTAGTACACAGGTTTAGTTTATGTCCCTGTTTGGCACATAAATGAAACCTGTCTGCTGAAATAAGCGTCTGCTTCCCTCAAAACTGTCTAATTAATGACTGTTATCTGTCCACCCCAGCAGTTTACGACTCCAGAACCAGGAAACAGAGGCAAACACAGCTGTTGACACTTGTACCAGGCGACGCACTCCCGCAAAAAGCCCTTTTCGATTAGACCACCTCGCGAGGAGGTCCGGAAAAAAGCCACCTTTTTAGCTAAAATTCGGACACAATGGCTAAAAAGAGGGCCTGGCCACCTTTTTAGCCACATTAGAAGTGGCCATGTAAACTGGCCGAAAATCGGCCACTTTTTCCGGCCGGCCCTCCTTGAAAAGGCCACTTTCCAAATGGCCATGTAAAATCCAGGGGTGTCAAACTCGTGGGGTTCGCGGGCCACATTGCAGTTTGGGAATTATGCCGAGGGCCGCATGTGATTTTTATTCTAGTTGTATACACTTAAACAACCTTTTTGCTACGACGACCGCATTGCAGATCCTTAATTCACCAACGGCCGACAATCATCTGCTGGTTTTTGTTTAAAAATTATAAGAAAAAGGTTTATATCATATATATACCATCTATTGACGCCCCAAAAGCCCAGATTAATTTCCAACTTAATGTACAGATTAAGCTCCACAATGTGAAGACCAGCAGTTTTAACTCTATTATTAAGTCATAATCTATAATGTGACGCTTATCGTACCTGTTTTTTGACATTGTTTGCACACAATACGCCTACAAAAAGTCTATCGCATATGGCTACTAGGCTGGTAATACTCTTTTCAGTAACACAAAATCTGTTTGGGGCAGTTTGAAAATCAAAAGTTTTGGCAAAGGAGTTTTAATTACATCACGCCTGCCAGTACATATATTTTAATGTGGCCGTACGGCCGCGGGTTGTACACCCTTGACTGAAACTTTAAGGAACGGTTTAATTACTATCGTTTCTATTCATAACATATGAATTTGTATGTATACATTAAATTTCGGTAAACGTCAGTTTAAATAATAGCTTTCAACTTGAAAAGTAAGAAAAATTTAGTGTAATTTGATAAAAATCTGACAAAATACTACAATTGTTGTTGACTGTTCGTGGGCCGCGAGTTTGACAGGCCTGGTCTAATCAATGGTATACTGATATTTTAAGAGGCAAAACGCATTAATTTTTTTCTATGCTTGGAATTCAGCTTTTGTCGCATATTGTGATTTGAATTGTTAAAGCTAATGAAAATAGTTCCAACAGTTCGTGATGTTTTTCACGAAAGACTTTCGAAGTGTGTATATAACGCCTGAGAATGACGTATTTCAGGTACGGCTTTTATAGTGTGTAAACAAACCGGTAAATTTGTACAAGTAAATAAAGTTAAAATGGGTTAGCTGGCAGATCTATCAAAATTTATCCCTAAAATATTCATGTGTTTTAAAATTCGGTTGAAAAACCGACACTTGTTTACTGAATGGAATTATTTTTTAAAAAATATCAATGATTATATTAGTTCCAGAAATCCTAATAACGGAAAAGCTTCGCACAAGAAGTACTATTTGATCAAATGGATTCTGTTTTCACTTCCCTACAGGGAGTTGTGTCGTTATCAACGTATGACGTAGTGTTGTGTTTGGTCGATACACTGCGGACCTCAACATGTTGGATGGTCACTTCGACCCTGCCTTCCAAGTATTTGTTGCTGTAACAATTTCAATTTAATAAACTAAGTCCGTACAATATATAAGAGACTATGTAAAGTTGAGTTTTTTTTTTGGTGAAAATAAAACATAGCGACACAATATCACTAAAACAATCATCAAGGCGAAATAGCAGCGCAATATTAAGATATTATACGTATGGTTCAAATGAATGGTACGATTGGCGAATCATGCGGCAACACTGCCTTGTATAGCGAAAATGGGTTTCTACTTTTCATCAGCTTAACAAACAAAAACATACAGCATAGGAGCAACACTGAAAAATGGCAGACCTGCGTCGCCAACAGGCATTGTGACATCATTACCGTGAATGCGTCACTGCTGTTGTGCATGATTGGGTTTTCTATGCGAGCTTAATGATTGGTTATTTCCTGCGATCGCAAAACCACGCCGGGAACATTGGATGAATCTAGACTAATCTGTGACCCTCATAATTAACACACACAATGCTTTAAAGCAGTTACATTGCCCTGAACTGCTACTACATCAGTGCCCAGAAGAAACCCGTAACCACGTTTTATTTATTAAAAGGTTATTAAATTTCAACTCATAGCCGTATTTAGTAATTTTTTTTGTAATGTATCTATGGCGACAAATAAGGCTGACAATAAGACATTTATTTGTTGCACACACTGACTGCTGCAATGTATTTTTTTGTCTGCAATTGTTGATAGGTGTATAGGATTTATACTAATTTGGATTTTTTGAACGTTTACAATGTTTTGTATATATCTATCCTAGTATTGGCTGTTTTCGGTCGTGGTAAAGGGTATGTTGTAACCTGCGTCGCAAAATAATTAGGAAACTGGTGATTGTCATTTTGCATAAAGACTAAATTTTTGCTTGTTTAAAAATCGTTTGGTATTTCGTCAGTTCAAATTAATGCATAGGGATTTACATACTTTGTAAAATGTTCCATGTTCAAAACTAAACATTAGTTTTCAAACGGGCGTAAAGCATACACTGCTGAAATACATTTCCGAACAATTCAGTAACCCTATGGAACATTTAACTAATCTCTTGCTGTGTGCTCTGATGTTAAACTGGTAAATTGCTTCCTGTGACACGAGAACTTGCAAAACTCGTATGTCGCAGCTGCAAAACCGATTCCAGTCGAAATTACATCGTGTAGGCCTACGCGCAACAGCAGGTCATTTTAGCCCAATTGCGAGTTTACAAGGCCAAGCTGGTGTGTAGTATGTTAGTACGATTTCGCTTGTCTGCTATGCTAAAAAAAGTTTAATATAATCCAGTGCTAAGATTTCCCTATGGTTTGATATGCTGCATTAGATATGAGAAAGTAAAAACAATTTTAAGCTAAAAACGTGTAACTGCAGTTGTCAAATGATGCAAGCGACGCGAAAATTAATATTACTACTCTATTGCCTGTGTTAAATAAATTTAATGCTGCAAAAACGCTTAGCTTTTGTGCTAGTGAAATATGTCTGATTAGTTGTTTGTGCTTGTTTGTGAACAATATAAATGACGCTTGCAACCGGATCAGAGTCGTAAACAGGCCTGAAACTAGAGCCCAAACCTGAAAGTATAAGCCCGAAACCCGGCCCGAACCCGAATCGTTTTTGAGAAGCCCGTTTAGGCCCGAAAGTTCGATTGATATGCCTATACATTAAAGCATCCGAAACGCCTAAAACCAATGCAGTAGACAATTTGTCTTAAACAGGGCTTTTGTGGACTGATTGACATTAGGCCTGGTCAAGCAACTGGCTACAGTGTAATGTCAGGCCCGTTTTTATTTTTAAAAGAAACCCGAGCCCGGTCCGACTTACAACCCTGAACCGGACATCCAGGAAAAAGGAATTGTTGCACAGCTGGCTTCCACATTGCGAAGCCAGTTAACAGTTAATTAGCATAAAACTTCAGTCAAAAGTTAGACATAAAATAGTTAAATTAAACGCATGTACTGTGTTTTGCCGTTTTTAATGCGAATTTAGGTAATAAGCTATGCAACGCACAAAAACGTAAGATTTGCGAATCTGACTGCTTTATTTGGTTCAGGTATCAATAGCTTTTAATTTGGACTTTGAAATAGTTTAATATGTAATGTTCAGCAGTATTACGAATTAGGTGACGTTCTTATTTGTTCAACGTGGCATTCTTGGCTGCAATTTGCAAAACATTTATTGTAACAGTTATGTTTCGGGAGGCATATGTTGACTCACACCCAAAAGAAATTTCATAGGGGTGATGTTTGCTAAAACAAGGTGGAAATTTAAAAAACATGATGACACACACACACATGAAAAACCCCATCGATGTGATGTTTGTGAGAAAGTATTTAGCCAACGTGGAAATTTGAAAAGACACCTAATGATGACAGACACCAATGAAAAACCACATCGATGTGATGTTCGAGGAAAAGGATTTAGTCAGAGAGATAGTTTAAACAGACACATGTTGACACACAAAAAAGAGAAACCTCATCAATGTCACATTTGCGAGAAAAGGTTCGGTAAACGTGAACATTTAAAACAACACATGTTGATACACACTAACTAATGAGAGACCTCATCGTTGTGTTGTTTGCACAAAAAGCTTTAAACGAGGTGGAGATTTGAAAAAGCACATGTTGACACACACTGATGAGTAAGCACATGGATGCGAAATTTGTGAGAAACGGTTTCATCAACGTGGACAGTTGAAAACACACGCGTTGATTCACACCACAGAAAAACCTCATAGATGTAATGTTTGTGAAAAAATGTTCAGTGCCACCCATCTTTTGAAAAGTCACATGATGATCCACAATGATGAGAAACAGCATCGATGCGATATTTGTGGAAAAAGCTACTTCAAAGTTGGAAGTTTAAAAATACACATGATGACGCACACCAATGAGAAACCTCATCGATGTGATATTTGCGAAAAAACATTTAGCACCCGTTCAAATTTAATAACACACATATTAACACATAGCAATGAAAAAGCACATCGATGTGGTATTTGTGAAAAAAGATTTGGACGTAGTGGAACTTTGAAAACACACATTTTGATTCACACCAAAGAGAAACCACATCAATGTCATATTTGTAAAAAAAAGATTTGCCCACAAAGGAATTTTAAAACCACACATGCGGACACACACAAAAGAGAAACCTTATCGGTGTGATGTTTGTGAAAAAAGGTTCATACAAGGTGGACAATTGAAAAGACACATGTTGACACATACAAATGAAAAACCCCATCAATGTCATATTTGTGAAAAAAGATTTGCCCGCAGTGAAACTTTGAAAACACACATGCTGACACACACAAATGAGAAACCCCATTGATGTGATGTTTGTGAAAAAAGCTTCACCCAATGTGGAGCTTTGAAAACACATGCTTGATCCACACTAATGAGAAACCACATAAATGTTGTGTTTGTGAAAAAAAAGGTTTGCCCGAAGTAGAAATTTGAAAACGCACATGTTGACACACACCAATGTGATGTTTGTCAAATAATAATGCTTAAAAGAAAATTGCTCAAAATCCAAATGAAGGTTTTAAAACGTTATAATATTCAAATAACAGTTCTTCAATCGCGTTTTCGATGGAGAATGATTACTATATTTGATACGCAAAAATGCACGCCAACGGGAATCCATACCTAAAAAACTGCATCGATTTATATGATTAATTCGTTGTTATTGCATTTGGTGATTTGGCATTTTTTCCTTTTCGTTAGACCTCATTGAACTCAGTTTTCAATCAATTTTCAGTCCTCTAGCGATTCTTTATTTGTTGCCCAATCTAAAGTCGCATCGATTGTAATCTTGATTTAGTACAATACCGGACCAAAACGTTAAAATTCATTCTAGTTTCTAACCGTTAAAATACCGGTCAAAGTGCGAATTGATATTCTGTAAATATTCGCCCAACGTACGTGTCGCTCGTCAATTTGATGTCAAGTTGAATTTGTAAAAGTAAGTTATATGTGTTCGTCTGTTGGTTGTGTTGCTTTTAATAAAACTCGTATAAACTTTATCTAAGATTGTGCTAACAGTTATTAACTAGGAGTCAGCTTTGCATACCCTGCAACTACTAGTTAAATGTTTTTTTGTTATCTGCCACTTTGCAGTTTTTGTATGAGCACTCCCAGTTCAAGCCACATATATTGTTTTTGCAAAATATACTTTTTCCACACGATTTACTACTTGCCGAAGTATGTTCACAAAAACATGCACGATTTTGTTTCCTGTGATAGAGTATAGGACTAGTTTTTACCTTTATGCGTACCCTAATGACCGCAGAGTCCAACTAGGACAATGTGAAACTATTTGTCAACAATTGTTACTAAATCAAATAACCAACGATCAGAGTTCCAACGACAAAGCTTACACAAAGGCAGGATACAATGAAGGGTCTCAGGGGTAAGACTTAAGCAAAGCACAAAACATTAAAAATATTAGTCAGTGCTGTATGTAAGCATTTTTTCTCATATAATTCATGTCGGCTCAACCGTAACCACGTCGTCACTTTACCAATGTTCAAGTTACACGCAAATCTTACGTAAAGACGAGATATAATGAAAAGCCACAGGGGTAAGACTTAATTAACACAGGAAACATTGACCTACTTAACCGTGACGACAACTACGCACTAACGTCACTTCACCGTTGGTCAAGTTACACGCATCAGTGTACACAGTGTGAGCGCAAGGGATTTGAAGCTTTGTGCTAAAACGAGTGTAGAGCTTTAGCTGAAACGTATTAACTTATTTTTGGGCGCGAAACAAAGTTAAATCTGCGCACTACAGTATTTACTGATATTGTTTAACAACAACGAACAGGATTTTTTTACGTTTAATGTAGAAACACTATGCAGCATTTAACTCGTTCTCGTCTGGTTTCTGTGACTTTAGGGCTCAATTTAAAACGTACAAAATTTAGACGGCGCAGCTGCGCAACTAGTTATTTTCTGAAGTATTTCATGTATGCGCAACAACTGGTCATGGTAGCGTAGTTGGTGGATTTTCAGTAGCATTGTGAAGTTGGTGTTTGTTCAAGAAACTTGAGCGAGCAACTTGACTACATCTAGATAAATGACGCTTATAATTAGACATACCTGAAAAGGAAATTGTTGCACAGCTCGCATCCACATTGCAAAGCCTAACTTCAGTCGAGAATTTGGCTTTGTAGACAGTTTAATGCATTTAACTTCTGATAAGCGTTATATTACGCCTAAGAGTGCTAGTTTCAATACCCGTTATAATTTGCGAAGAAGAATAGTTATATCTGTAAATCTGTCTGTTAAGATAATTTCAGATCTAAATGTTTATCATCATCATCATCATATTTTATTTTCAGTTGCGAATACGGTTATTGCATGTAAATGAAATATAATATGCAAGCAACTGGTGGATGGCGAAGAGACCACATAGGTCATTAAGTCAGCCACCCGTGTACAGAAATAATGATAAATAGGCAAGAAAGAAAAAAAAATAGTCACACAACTGGAGTCATTTAATAATTACAACTACGCAGTGTGCTCAGGTTGAAAAAAGGCAATTGATGTACTGCAGGGGTCACCAAACTACGGCCCGTGAGGTCATTTCATCTGGCCCGCGATCACATTTTTTGGTGTGCCAAATCGTATTGACTTTGTAACATTCAAAAATTAATCTTCTCCTTAAGAAAGTTTTCCTGTCGGGATATATAAAATTGATATTACCTAGTTACATAGGATTACAACGCCCAGAATTGATCCAAAACCAGTTTGTTACGTCACAAACAAGTGTTAATTGTACGCAAACAATTGCCTTCTTTGGTTAATTGTGACGTAATATACAAGCTTTGCTCTGAAGATAAGACTAACTATACAGTTTAACAGTTTTATCTTGGTGCCCCTGCCCTGTATAAATCGCCTCGCGGGTTGTGTTTCGAAAGACGGCGCTAGGGCATGTAAACTATACGGCCCGCGCGAATCATTATTAAACTTATCCGGCCCGCAATGAAAAAAGTTTGGTGACCCCTGATGTACTGTATTGGTCCTGTAAATGTTGTCATACATAACACGTAGTTGCTAGGGAACTGGCGGGAGGAATACAAGCGAAATGTTAAAAGCATTGGAAAGTAACGTGAAAAAATAATGCGGATTTATGCATGTTGTGTTTCACTGCCGAGCATAGGGGAGACCGGGATAGTTCGGACCAGGTATATGACGTCACAGTAGAGCATTGTGATATCATTTTTAACAAATCTTCATGCTTCCATTACAAAGCAACATACTGTTTGGGTGCATGGGTAGTTAAACCTAATAGTAAAAATAAAAAAGTTAGTTTAACAGAAATATCTACTTTTTAAATTTTTGGTTGTAAGGGTATAGTTTGGTTGCTGGTAGCCGAAAGTAATTCTTATGTGGTGGAAGTCGTAGTTTAGAAGCAACACTTCAATAAGCAAACGTTGATTTTGAGCAGAAGTTAAACAGGCGGCCATGTTTTCTTTTTTATGTCGCCACGTGTCTCTGACAACATGTCTGGCGTATCCCCGGTTGAAGTAAGTGTATTATATTATATGCTTACATTAGTTTCAGATCATAAAAAATATGGTAAGAACGTTTCAAAGAAAGACGACAGGAGAGTACGCTTTAAGCGATCAAATGAAAAAAAGCTGTTTTGGTAGTTATTGCAGATGGATACTGAGCACGGAGTTAATCGCTCACCCTATCAGATTTTGTACGACGACATAAAAAATGTTGGGATTGGCCTCATAATTTTAAACAAAAAGCGTAGCACTGCCTCCAGTTTGGGATTTTCCAAGAGTGAGACAAAACCCAGCACGCATGTTATGTGGACTTGCAAGTGGACCGTTGGCGTTGGCACATAAATCAGGATGGATGACATCCGAAAATTTCATTCATGTTTTGACGTTTTTCCTCCAGTTCAAGAGATGCCCGCAGGAAAAGAAGGTATTGCTCATAATGGATAATCATGAATCACACTTAAGAGTCGAAGGCGTTAAACACGGCAAAGATAATGGGATTGTGCTCTTGACGCTGCCTCCGCACACCTCTAAAAAGCTGCAACCACTTGATAAAACGATTTTTGGTCCGTTTAAACCCTTTGTCAGCCAAGGTATTGATGATTGGATGATTGCCCACCCAGGTCAAGTCATTTCTATATGTGATCTTCCGAGAATCTGCAAATCTGCATCGTGGGATAGAGCCGCGACCCCAGTAAATATTAAGTGGATTTCTGTCCACCGGCATTTGTCCTTTCGACCAGAATATTTTTTTCGGACGACGATTTCATGAGCTCGTTTGTCTCCGATCGCCCTGATCCGGAAAGTTGTGCTGAAGCGGCAGAGAGTGGTCTTTTTTTAACAAAAATGTCGTTCAACTGGTGTTAATGTTAAACAAAAATACTAGTTGTTTCCATCCATAACTTGTATTTTCGCTGACGTTTTGTCCACCAGAACTGTAGGACTTCTTTAGAGCAATGAATGACGAATGCAAGCAACAAGCGAAAGGCGCAAGAACAGCGTGATACCATGAAAAATAATTATATCATAACAAAGGCCATCCGAAAAGAGTAGCGTCCGTTGCAAAACGATGAAGCGGCACTAATGTCCGAAATTTGGTGGATTGGTCGGGCGTCTTTGAACGACATTTTTGTTAAATACCGTATGCAACCTGGTGGACGAAAACGCCTGTACAGCATTTTCTATTATCAGAGAGTGGTCTGTTACCACGGGAAACGTCCCTTCCACATACAGAATCGTCTACTTCACGTTCCAAACCAGACGAAGAGAGTAGCGATGGAAACACTGTGCCCGGGCCTTCCAACATCCGTTGTTCAGAGTCTGTCTCGCCAGAATGTGTCAGACCATATTCCAAAGCTCAACCACGAAAGAAAAGGTCAGAAAAAGAGGCCGATCATTTATCGCTACCGACACGCCTGATAAAAAGCTATTATAAGAGAAGAAAAATTGAAAATATTCCGTATCTTTAGGCCAATCACGTACGTAGTTAATGACGTTGTTTTGATGTGTGCTTATATATCGTGTGTTTCATTTAACGTGTGCTTATATATCGTGTGTTTCATTTAACGAAGTTAGATAGAGGTCAGTCAGACGCTTCAGACTTAGACTACCGTATTTTACTTTTCGATTCGGCTTTGCGTAGAATCACGCTACGCCCGGTCACGTTGAAAATTACATGTGTCTACTGAATAAACAAACTAACCAAAAGTCTGGCCTATTGCCGCTAGCGGGGATCGGAAACGCAATTTGCAGAGCACGAGAACATCAATCGGAATCTACGAAGTATTTTTAGTAAATCCATAGGACAGTGGTATATCCGCAGAATCTGTACTAGCTAATTCTGACATTTTTTTATGTAACAGAACTGAGTTTTTCATAGATAATTCTGCTAAATTTTAGGTAAATACATTGCGAAAGAAACCTAAATTTTAGAATTTAGATGAACCCAACTGATTTTAACAAGGTAGATGCACTTAAGTCGTTGGAGCATAAAGAATACAAAAGCATTCTTCTCTGCAAACAACAAAGCAACAGAATAGATAAAAGGACTGTCACACATCCAACTCTCCAAGGGAATCAATCCAGTTGCACAAGGTGCATTAAAAAAGCAGGAAGTCGGGACACATAAAACTGTTACTACTAACAAAAGGCGCTGTATAGATAACCGATGCTTTGAAACGGATGAATCGCTGAATAGTATTTGCATTGTTGATGAACTACTCTCCCTGGATAGTAAGTTACCTTATATTATTTCCGTTGTTGTTTCAATTGAAAAGTTGCCATTGCGGTAGTTTTAAACAAACATGTGTATAAAAGCATTAAGGCGAGTGTGAAGCTATTTCGAAACATAGGAGCTTTTTATTAAATGCTCACAAAACATCGGTTATCGGTATTTTTAGAATAATCAGTATCGGCCTTGAAAAAAACATAGACATTATTAGGTAACGAGATCAGACCACGAGACCTTAAATATTGTCCAAAAAGTCTATATCGTGCTCATAGAATAAAACGGCGTGGTCACATAATCACGCGGTGTACTGTTTACATAGAAATCAGGTAATACCATGTATTACACAATGGAAACATTACAGCAATATGCCATTAAACCAGGGGTCTCCAACTCAACGATTGTCCCGGGCCAATTTTTAAATTTTCTAGAAGCCGCGGGCCACATGTAGTCTTAGATGTCAAAATGTTCTTAAAGACCTTGATACTGCACGCTACCAATCATAGAAAAATATGTGGTTACAATACTGTGGAATTAACACTCCAGATGTGCCCAAACTAGATAGTTCATGTAAAAGCATATGAGCCAATAGATAGTTCATGGTCCCTTAGTGGCTAACGCGTTATTTTCGTTGACCTCCAAGAACTCATGACTTTACAATCTTATTTGCGTGTTCATCAATGCTTTTTTAGTTTCATAAAAATCAACAAAGAAAGCTATTCAACAAATTTTGTTGATACGTTATGCCTGGCAGCAACAGTGTATTCAAAGAAAGCTATTGTTTGCGCATAATTGCACATCTTAGTTTTGTCTGTGATGTCACAACCCACTCTTAAATCATTGATATGCGTAACCAATTGATAATATTTAGGTAAAATAAATCCTAAAACTGTAGTGGTAAAAGTTTAAATTACTTTTAGCAGCTTATGCTGTTTAATTGGTTTTAGCATTGAATTAATCGTGGACCGCGGAAAATTACGAAACGTCTGTTATGTAAATGAAATGATTTGGAAACCACTGGCCTATAGGCATCTGAAAAAGTCAATGCGACCAACATAAGTGTCAACAAAATGTTGGTTGGTCTTCATGAACTTAAAAGTTTCTTATCCCTAAGCTAAACAAAAATAGTGGACGCAAAAAACTTAACGGATTTTAACTTTACGCTTTGAGAATAACAATAAGATTGCATTATTTCATCACAATAATAATAATAATGTATCACAAAGGTTAAATTTGGTTATTTTAACTTAGTAATATATAATTTTGAATTGTGAAATACTTTAAGGGTGAATAAAACAAACACATCCTTTAAATTTTACAAGATATTAATTTATTTGTTCATTTGCTTATAACGCCGCGGGCCACGAAAAATTGCCTGGCGGGCCACATGTGGCCCGCGGGCCGCGTGTTGGAGACCCCTGCATTAAACTGTACATCGCGATTTTTGTACAAAGTTAGTCTCCTGTCACAGAACTCGAGTTAAGAGAAACTGCGGAATGAAAACGACCCTTGCTGCAGAAAAACGCTACACTATCCGGCAAACGCGCCGTTGAAATTACAAAGTTACGAAATGAGACTGCTTTAGAGCAGGAACTTGGCTGAATGGCCTGAAATGGCCTGGGGATTTATCCCCGGGAGTGTCCTGGGTTCAAACCCCGTGAAAAGAAATGAGACTGCTTTAATTGTGTAGACTAGTTATCCGACCGATCTACTTGTGCGATTGAAGAGACCGTTCACTTGACAATAGTAGCAAATGCAAAACTCCACATGTTCACTCGCCCTGATCATAACAAACCAAAACCTTTCAGAAAGTAGACTGTTTACCTTTGGGTGAAGCTAGATAGTAACGAAATAGGAGTACCTGTATACCTAAATTACTCAGCATTTGTGTGAACCAATCTCAGTGACGTCTACCTGCCTTGAAAGTTTAACTTGACGTAGAACCTACAATATAACATTGTGTTTTGATTTCTGTATGTTTGCAGCGTTTTAACTTAATTCTAGAACCCTTGTTATATTAGCGAAATCCAATATAAAATACATTTTTTAACATCATAAACGGAGTTTTGTCAATGCGGTTCCTATATGTAACCACGTTATCCGCAAATGTGACTGTGATAATGACGGTGGTAAAGAAATAGGCGAAAACAATAGTTCTAGGTTGCTTGTGTGATGCCAGATTAGTTAAAGTGTGACTTAGAGAGATTGTTTACTCAGCCAAACAAAGAGAGCGCCACCCAAAGCCAACCTTATCGCTCGTTCACGGCTATGTTTGTTGATTACCGACATTCCACCAACTTACTTCAGCACGTAGCAAAGTTTGCGACTAAACATTAATGTATACAGAGTGACAGTCTCGTGCAACACCTGCTGTCAAAGCTCGTTTACAAAACGCAAAACCATTAGTTACGAACATCAGTTAGTTTTGTTTATATTGAGGTTAGTTGGTGAAAAATGAAGAAAGATTCAGGCAGTTTTCTCAGCTCGAAACAGTTTGCTGGAACAAAGCGACCCACATCTGAAAACAAATGCATTTCTCTGATGAAACCGTTTCTTGTGTGGAAGGTGGCTACACTGGTAGTCGTTATAACACTGTACGCCGTCGACCTAGCATCTGGAAACTCAAAATACAAGTAAGTTATAATCAGAGTTTGTATTTACCAATATAAAATGGATTTAATTTACAGCCAACGTTTAGGGAAATTTTAAAAGATTACTTCTTCAATGTCGTCAAATCAACTTAGAATTGCGACTTTCTAGATTTTTTTGAAAATACAATTGGCCAAACGAAAAGCCTAATTTTAATTACTACGTAAACGTAAATCGTGTATTGGATGTGGTGGCGATGTGACTTTTATTTGTCTGACATCAGGCATACTAAAGATTTTAGGGCCGTGGACTAGGGTTGCCACATCTGCGCAAAATTTCTGACGGTTTCCAAAATATACACCAACCTTACGTTACAATGCGTTATATGGCATGTTACATGATACCGACCCCAAAAGTACCATTTTTACTATCACAGAGATAAAAGGCGCAGTTTTCTGTTTTTTTTAACAGTTATTTTTAACATTTTTTTTTTCAACATGCAAGAAATCATGGTGTTTTGCCTGAATGTAGTTAACATCGTGCTTTAACTGCACAGACAACCCCGTTAAATCGTAAACCTACTGGTACCCCTAGTGTGGGCTCACGAATTACCCAAAAGTAATTTGCATTACAGCTGTCTGCATTTTGTTGAGGTACAAAGTTCCGTGACAACTCAACAATCCATCTGCACTGAAAACTTCTTACCAACGGGAATTACGATCGCAGTCGCAACATTGCAAATTATTGTCTGCGTACCAAAGTTATCGTTTGTTCTGATAGCCATCACCAGGGTAAATACATCAAAACACATTTGTTGCCATGATTGTAAAGTAAGAATGTATATCTCATTTCCTTCCGCATTTGTATCGGTATGTAAACTCCTTTTTACCAAACTAAACCTATTGTTTGTGCAGATATTACAATTTGTTGGAATTCTATTTCTTAAGTATGTAATTCAACAGCAACTACATTACCAAACCGTCAATGGAAATCTTACCCCTGCATATGTACGTTGGAACTGAATGTTTTCAAGCTACTATTTTTAGCTAATGTGATCTCAATTATTTTATATTACAGTACGGTTATGCAATGTTGTGCGGATTGGTGTGTGCTGACATGATTGCTGACTATCGGGGAGCAAACGAAAAGCAACAAACAATAACTATCGTACTTATGTCACTGATGTCTTTTGCTTTAGTGGTAAGTTTTGCAAATCCGATGTACCCACAAAAACCTAGGAGTTGTTCAGATACAGCGTACCCGATTTTACAAAACTAGCGCGAGCTACTAATTTAGCGCACTGTTTCGCTGATTTTTTTTTGCGTTATTTAACTACATTTCAAAGTTTAAAATCTCTCGTTTTCTTATTGTTTTCCTCAGCTGCAGTTTGTGCGTTTTCTTGATAATTTGTGTTAACTTCTATTTTACATTACATGACTTATAGTTTCATTGTGTTAATTAAAGCTAATTAACATGATGCGGACGGTCTTAAAAATATTGTCCGTAAACTTTGAAATTTTGTACAAACCAGAATACAACAGTCGGCTTCCAAACAGTGACTCTTTCACGGGCACACAGTGCAGATATGATTCCGTTGCTATAAATGTGTTTTGCTTATTCAGTTGACGGAGATATTGGTAAACAAATACCAAGTCGACCTTGTTTTGCTGCAAGTGACGATCGCATATGGGCCTATCGGACTGTTTATACTCGCTTTTCATACAATTATTTACAATTGCTTTAACACAGGTGAGCTTTTATTGCGTAGTGAAGTTCGGAAAAACTTTGTTGTAAGCATTTTTTAGATCAATATTGTTCAGTTGGGTTGTCTTTTTAGCCAGGTGAAATTGATGTATTTTAATGACTTATGCGGCGTAGAAATTGGAATAGTTGTTCGATAGCTGTGTATGTTTTATGATCAAATAGTGGGCATACAGTATAATATCGGAAGTTTAAACTCCCATCCTCTACCTGTCTGGATTTGCTTATGGTATTAGCATGACATTTCCTCTTTAGTCAATATAATTATCAATCCTTTTTTGTTCGGATGAACTTTGCAATATAGTTTTATGAACAATCGGCGCGAAAGTTGGAACATTGTCTATGGTTTTGAATAAATGGCGGGGTGTTTACTTAGCTTAAGGGTGGGTCAACACTACCCGTCTGCACATGACAAATGTATCAGAATGACAATATTTCCTCAGAATTGACAACATTTTTTTTATTTGTAGTTTTAACACATCACTTGGACCTACGGTTCATTGCGTTGGTTATTCTGGCTGCACCACTTACGTACGTTTTGGTCGGCGTGGCCAAAGAAGCTGGAATCCTTATTTTAGGTATTCTAATGTACTTGTGCACCTTTACTGCCTGGAGCTTGACAGGGGAAAAGGAAAATACTGATTCGAAAAAAGCTATTTTCAACTTAGTGAACGTTGATGAAATTAAGGGAATCTATTCAGATCAAGTAAGTATGTGAAAAAGGTTTAAGTAACTTTTGTTACTTTTCTCTTCACCTTCCTTGTAAACTGTCTCGTACGTCATGTTTTAATATCAACGCCTTCACAGTAAATTATCTATTAAATGATTACAATATTTAAAACATCCCAAAAAATCCCACACATATACAAAAACGCACCGATGTTACAGACCAGCGATTCAGCTTAAAAACAAACTTTCATATTTTTGCAGTAGCTTGGTTTCTAAAACTTTTGAATCGGAGCACATGCTGTTGAAGTTTCACAGTTGAAACATTGATGGCACCACAACAACAATACATACAAATGCGTTACTTTTAAGTGATCTTCGCCAAGTCTCTTTTGTTGTTTTGCTTTTTTCCAAGTGTTTTTTGTTTTAAAAGTTTTTACAAAATCCACATATACATTTTTTACTTGCCGTGTGACCTTTTCATTCACCGTCTATGCTAGTGAATGTGTGATTAATTCTTATCTTTGATTTTGTGTGTGCCGCCATAGATTTTACAGTGTGAATATTTGTTAATTCTTTAGTTTAGTGGTTCTTACCCTTTTTGTCCACGCCTCTAAAGTTGCAAATTTTCTTTCTTGCGACAACTTTGTCGCGAAATGAAAATTTAGTTTGTTATTCTGTAGCATACTTAAAAGATTTAAGAACCACCGTTCTACGGTGTGTTTTCGGTGCTAGTGATGGCACTTGTACAGTGCCACATAGTTTGTTTTCTACATTAAACATTTAAATTCTCGTTTTTTTGTCCGCCACTATTCACACAACTAAAAACGGTTTCCTGCTGTCGCAATGTTTACTTTTAATTTGCGGCATTTTAAATTTCAACAATGCGTGTAGAAAATATCAATGTGGAAAGTACAGTTCATAATTATAGTAACTAGTACTGCCACATACTATAAATGCGTATGGCAGGGGTATCCAACACAAAATTGTCTATTTTAGAACAACCTAAAAGCCGCCTTACGCGTCCTTGAATGTTAAAATGCCTTTAAATATCCTAATACTTCACGCTACACTACACCAATCGCAGAAAGTATGTGGAACTTTAAACTCTAGGCCAGGGCCCCATAGTGTTTAACAGCGCTATTTTTGTTTACTTTTAGGACCTTCGTATGCTCTTTTGTGTCCCGGTCTCTGATTGGCCAACACGCAGGCCAATCATACAGGACCATACTTTAGATTACTGCATTGCCTTTTTTCTCTCGCCCTCACGTGCGGCATAGGATTGTTGAATGTTGTCTCGAGTTCCGGTCTCTGATTTGCCAATTCACAGGCCAATCACACAGGACCCCCTTTTTTCAATACTCGCTCTATGTTGTCACCTTTGTCAAACAGACAAAACCTGTGAGAGAACATGGAAGTCATATGTTGACTTTGCTTAACGAAGACCAAAACGGACCTCACTACTTCTGTGATCTCAAGTTGCAAACTGAAGGAAAATATTTTTACGTGCACAAATGCATTGTGGGTCTCTCGTCGGATTATTTTGGTTCGATGTTGAGATCAGAGATGCAAGAGAGGTAGGCCCAAACTGTTCCACTCCAATCCACGACAGTTACGCGTCTGACGATTATCCTCGATTTCATCTACACCGGGGTGGTTTCCCTAAACTGCGACAATGTTCATGGCGTACTCAGTGACGCAGCTTACATGCAGCTACAAAAACTGAAAGATGTTTGCGAAACTTTTCTCATGGAAAATATTTCGCCCGAAAAATACATCTAGATAAGATCATACTCACAACGATTCATGCTCGACAACGCGCTGGAAAAAGCTGATCACGTGATCGAACGCAACATGGCGCGTGTGTTACGTCACGAAGACTTCTTGCAACTAACACACGATGACGTAAAAGAGATTATGACGAAGAAAACCAGTCAGATTCCACAAGAGACACTTTACCATAGAAGAATTGTGAGATGGGTGAAACACAACGAAAAAACAGAAAAGAGTTTTTACGAATCTTTTCCGTGAAATCGACTTGATCCGACTTCCCGACTTGTTTTTGCAAGAAGTCGTTTCGGCCGAGTATCTCGTTTCTTCTTCACAGAATTGAATTTTGTTGTAGAGGTAGATAGACCGATTGCACATTGGTGCTGAACTTGGCATATTGGCCTTTTTGCCACCGGGCGGTCGATAGCATGTTTGGCATATTTGTAATTATGTTATTTTTGCCTGTGTCGTTAAGCATTGCCCAATCTGCGTTCGAAATCAAGGAAATCAACAATAAAAGAGATTCAAAAACTGATGAAAGGATAGCAAAATCTAAGTTAGTGATGCAGCCAGTTGGAAGGAATTTACAACCGACTTACGGAAGTATAATCCATCCCCCCAAACTTTTTCAAATTTACACACATGATAGATATTGGTCTAAAGATGGTCCATGTGAATTTTAACCCGGTTTGATCCCTCGGTTCACCCACAGCCCCCCAAAATGTGAATTTTTAAAACAGCTATACTTGCTGAAGTACTTCATCTAGGAGTTATATGCTTTGTTGTTTGGTGCAATATAAGGTATTTGAAAGAATTTTGTACCTTAAAAAAAGATTTACCCATTTTCACCTCTTAAACCCCAAAATATTCGTTTCTGTCTAACGCTGGTTTGTTAAATGCGTTTGGTCAAGAAAGAGTGCTTTAAATTTATTTAAATTTGCACAGATGTTAGTTATTGTTCGGTTGTTCCGAATTTGATCCTCCTGAAGTTTGACCTCAAACGACCCACCCACAGGCCCCCAAAACGAAAAAAAAATAAAAACGGCTGTACTGACCCAAGTACATAATCTGAGGGTTTCATGCTTTGTTGGTTGGCGCAATGTAAGGTATTCTTAAACAATTTGTAGCTTTTTATTACCCAAGCTGAACTTAACGGCGCAACAGTTTCAACAGTTAAGCAACGCATTTACGTCATAGGTGGGGTGTAGACCCTCGGTTTCAAGCGAAACTACCACGACAGTTTGAGTCGGATGACGTCAGCACGTCACGTGACAAGTGGACGATTGTGGGGGCGATGAAGGTTGCTAGGCAACACGCCGCAAGCGCAATGCTTAATGGGTGCATTTACGTAATCGCTGGAGGCAACCAATCAGGATATTCGTCGTCATGTGAACGATATTACCCTAGTTGCGTCACAAACAAAAAACCTGTAAGCACCGCGATTGGCCCGAGGTCAATTTGCTATCGAGGTCGAAAAGTATGTGAAGAAATACCACACGTCACAACGTCGCTCTCACCCACCTCTTTTGCAAAAAAAGTATCCATTGATACACCTCCGTTTTAGGCTTCCTGTCGCACCAAAACAATTAACTCACAGCTTTGTTTCTTTCTCCACATACACTGATATTTGTTTCTCATTCTCCTCCTACAGTTTTATCCAGTGGCGGCTCGTGCCTAAAATATGTGGGGGTGCTGCTCCAAATTTTAGCCTTTATTGAACATATATAAGTTGGCAATATATAGAAAAGCTACATTTCTAGTTTTCTAGCCATTTTTGTGTGTAAAAAAAACAAGTAATACAAATCTTAATTAGCAACTCCATTGTGACGTAATTTTTGTTACGCAATAATGCACACTAGTGTAACAGCAGACGGTATCATTTGTGTATTTTGTTTACTTGCACAGCGACGGGCCAAACACAAACAGACTCGAAACGAAGCGGTTGCAAATACGGTAAAACACAACAAAAATATTAAAAAAAGTAATAGTAAAAATAGTTATAAATGAGTCGAAAAAGTATTTGAGTTTTAGATGACACTTCACAGATTATTGTCACACTAAAAAACTAGCCATACAACTTTTTATTGGTATCATAACTGACAAATTTAACAACCACATTACATTTGTGTCATAATTTGTTTATTTAAACATGTTTTCTTTGAATTTTTATGTACAGACTATTAACTGTCTTTCAGTTCCTTAACTGCTATACTTGCTGCTTTGTTGCTGGCAAATAGCTTATAATTCCTTTTTTTACGTGCAAAACTCCTTCAAGCTTTAAAATTTACAACACTCTCACTTAAATATAAAGCATATTAATAAACCTTGTGCTTCCTTTTTACAACCAAATGAAAAAAGTTATAGTTTGGGCATGATAATTGATAGCTTCTTGCTTGATTCCAAATGACAACTAAGAAACTGTTTTTCTATTTAGTACTAGCACTGCAAGTCTTTTGGAAATAATGGTGTTCCTAAGAAAAGTTTGCATCCTTTTCAGTGTTAAAAAGAACTGTTTTGCCTTTGAAGGACTCATGGAAACAGCAAAAAAGGATTTTTCATACCAGTAATTTCACTTGTCAAATTACATTATTTTCAAAGTGATCATGAACATCAGATCTACAGAAACATTTCAATTTCAGTAACTAGCTTTTCTTTGTCAACAATAGGATGTGCTTGGTGGTCACTACTATCTTGTCTGTAGAATGTCCATTCCTAAGAAACACTTCCTGTGAAGCAGTTTAGCAGCTACTGTTTAGACAAACAGTACATGTCCATTAGATGAATAAACATGATTGCACTTGGTTGCAAATACTGTCCACATGGTGTGTTAAGAAACCAAAACTTTAAATTGTCATCACTCAGGTATTTCAAAATTCCTGTTGCTTCTGCAATTGTTTGTTCTGCATTTGATATTGCCTGAATTTCAGTGAGGCATTTAACTTCACAGTCACAAATTTAGTTTTTCTTTGGTAGCATTAAAAACTAAAACTTAGTCTTTTTTGTTGTTGCTTATTCCTGCATGATATTGGAGTAGCAAATGTTTTATCCCATATTTTCTCAAAACTTTTTAATTCAGTTATTTATTACAAGGTTAATCGTGACTTTTCAAGGTGTTAGATGAACTTTTTCTTCAAGGTGTTAGATACACTAATTTAATTCAATGATAACTGCAAAAACTGAAACCCACTTCATCTTAAAAAGTCATGACTAACAGTCAAACAATAAATTTAAAGATGACAAAATAATTATTTAACTGTACTCACTGTCGAACTTAAAAAATACAGTACACGGGTTTGGCTTTGGAGCTCACTGACGCGAAGCAGACAACACAACTAGCGCTACGTCACGGGAGGGGCTGCGCGAGCCACAGCCCCCTCTCGCCTATTTCGCCCGGCATGTAGCTTTTCCAAGTGCGCATGTGCACAACTGCAAACGTCATGAAACGTCACGAAACTGGAGCTGCAGCTCCGCCATAGATAACTTATTATTATAATTTAAATTTTTTTTTTTTTTTTAAATAATACAAAATTTTTATTATTTTAATTTTAATAAAATGCCGATTAATGCCATAAAAATTATTCTTAGTATACACTGATCAAACACAAAAACTATATGTAAAGATTGTTTTGTTTCACAACTTGGAATAGGAATGTCAAGTAAAAATATAGGGGGTGCTGCAGCTCCGCAGCCCCCTCGCATGAGCCGCCCCTGGTTTTATCCGAGTATACTTTCATTGTTAGCGTTTTTTAATGTTTGTTTTGTCAATCATTCACATGACCTAATTACGTAGTCACACATAAAATGAGCAAAGTACTGCCGTACGATTTGACTTTTTCAGTGAACAGTCATCCCTCTCCACAAACAACATCTGAGAACCCCGCCATCGATCTTACGAAAGCTTTGAAAGCAGAGGAGATAAGCGACAGGCACTTTCGGACCAACGTTCATCGCTATCAATGACTTTCCTCGGGACACCCGGGTCTGCCTACGGGATCACAGGAAAAGTTCCGAGGAACCGCGCTGGTGTTTCCGTTTAGGCGGGTTTCATTTGGCCAGCAGAACCTGCGGTTTCAAACACCATTCTATGCAACCAGCTGTACACCGCCAGGTTCGTGCAGCCGGCTGCGATCCTACGGCAGCACACACCATACTTCAAGCATCAATGAAATAACGGGACACTGGACTCGATAACCAATGGGTTTTTTCGGTGTCCTTGCTGTTTTTATGAAACTGCTCATCGATGACAATTGGATAAAGTGACAATGCAAATAAAATTTTGACTTGACTTTACTTTGGTTGTTATAATGTGACACCTATTTTATTGTTTGTAGATAATTGCACTTGGGGGCTTCCTATTATCTCCAGCCATTCAAGATTTACAACAAAACAGTCAGGAAAAACAAGAAGAAATATTCAACATGCAAATACAATTAAACATTATGAAACTATCAATGTGTTGGAAGATGAGGAACCAACAGACGAACAAATGCTAGCTTTGCTGAGATGCGAAGAAAAAGAAGTTACTTGAAAGCAAAAGCATATTTTTCTGGGCAAAGGTAGGAAATTTTATTAAATCGACATATTATTCTAAATTACTTGTTTCCATGTGATACTTACAGCAACAAACGTTATTACAGTTTGTATGTTTGTCGAAACATATTCTATAATTGCTATTTTATTGACAGGACCAACCTGGAAAATTGCCAAAGTATCCGTGACTAGTTTTTAACGAAGATGGTTGCCGGATGTTGCAAGCATTTTGTGGTTGGATGCTGTGTGCATTGCAGAACTACAAGATATTTCAATATTTTTTTTGTTTTACCCTATGGATGGCACGCCACTACTGTTTTAACATGGAGTTTCCCAAAGAGTTTAAAAACATCTCCTGCTTTGGGGAGGACCTTATTCTTAAGAAACATAGAGCCAATAGTTTGCAGTCCACAGGCAAAAAGTACTTCGACCAAGCAAGGTTGAAACCTTCTATGGCAGATTGGCATTAAATTTTAATTAATGTTTTTTTTCAAATACTTAAAACTAATGTGCAAAAATTCACTGTGTGGCAAATGTTTTTTTTATTCAGTGTTCCTTTCTTTTTGTTCTTTGAAACTTTTCTTTCCTATTTATCATGAACTGTTCCGTTTTGCACTATGTAATGAAAACAGCACTGTGTTTGGCATATTGTGCTGTGTAACAACCTACCAGGTGTGTCGTGAAACTGCAGGCGTAAACAACACGTCAGCTGTGCTGTTTGACAACTAGTTTGTTTACTACCTAAACCTCATTACACGTTGCAGAAAGTTCTTGCTCAATAATATATTCGTTAACTTGCGGTTCATTCTATAGCAGTGGTTCTGAACCTTTTTAGAACGGCCGAACCCCTACGATATTCTTCAGCCTTTTGTCGAACCCCAACGTTACATCCTAGTTTTTTAACCCATTTTGTTTGGTGGGTCCTAATTAGTTTTTGCTCAAACGTAGTGGCAACAGTTACTGTTGGTCATTTGCATTGAATAATATATACAAGCAACTTGTTTCAGGATTACTTTAATTTCGGCAATTTTTGGTTTTACGAAAAATAAAGCATTGCATATTTAGCATCTGTACACAAACATCTAATTTTAATACAACTTTTTGCTAATGCTCGGCGTAAGGCTTGCTTTTACCTAACACATGACTTGCCAAAGTTTGATTCGACGGGACAGCCAAACGCTTTATTGATTTATTCCATGTCTACATAAATATAAAAAGCATGGATTTTAGCTTACAACTTGGTGACAACAGTCATTTTTGTTAATTTATATATTCTTTGATAGTTGAAAGACGAAACCACAATGATGAGGGACAAAATTACACTACATTAAAGTTTCTCAGTATACAATTTTGAAAATTTGGGAGGGGCCATGGCCCCTTTGGCCCCTTCCTGGCTACGCCACTGGCTGGTACTCTTTTTAGTACCACAAAAACTGTTTAGAGCAGTTTAAAAATCAAAATATTTAGCAAAAGAGTTTTATTTACGCCTCGGCCGCCGGTACATATATATTAATAGACAACGCCGATTTAGGGGTTCGACGAAGGTCTTTTGAAGTGCAATACAAATACTCGTTTTCGTCAACCTTTAAGGCCCGTAAACATGTCTATTAATATATATGTACCGGCGGCCGAGGCGTAAATAAAACTCTTTTGCTAAAGAGTGGAAATTGCAAACTAACAACCGGCTTCCCTTTCTGGATGTGGAGGTATTACAGGCAACAGACGGGAGACTTTCCACGCAAGTGTACCACAAACCAACGAGCACCAGGCGCTATTTGCATTTCACGTCTCACCATCCTCTACACCACAAGAGAGCTGTGGTGAAATCGCTGACAGATCAGGCCCGAAGGTTGACCACAGAACCCGGAATGCTCCAAACCGAATTACGAAGGGTACACCAGGCCCTGCGGTTAAATGGCTACCCGAACTGGATCCTCCATGACCGAAAAACCACGGGTGCTCGGAAAAAGGTTCAGTCCAAAGAGCGTACATTTGTTACCTTGCCATACATTCCTAGGTTAACAGACGTAATACGTCGCATGTTAATCGACTTTGGGGTCTCAGTAGGGATTAAACCAGTCAACACCCTACGTCAGATGCTGTCGCACCCCAAAGATCCCATTGATACAAACGCAGCAAGGGGTGTGGTGTACGCGATCCCATGTCAACAGTGCAAGGAGATTTACATTGGCGAGACGGGAAGATCTCTGAATACGCGCCGTAAAGAACACGAGAGGGATGTAGCCAAGAAAGATGCTAAAAAATCGGCATTAGCACAACATGCTACTACCCTCGGTCACACCATAAACTTCTCTGCTGCCCAGGTGTTAGCTAGAGAAACCGATTTTCACAAGCGAGGTTTCCTGGAGTCGTGGAACATACATTCTCACACCAACACGATGAACGTTAAAACGGACGTTCTAATGCCGATAACTTATCGGTCGCTTTTGCACCATTGAGCCAGGTGTTATCACACGACCATTGGTGCGAACTGCGTTATTTCTATCGCCTTTTTTGTGTGTGTTTCGCCGCCCTTTTCGCTTTATAATAACTTGTGTTTGCATTGTATGTCATTACCCTGATGAAGGTGTTTCGTATGGGACATCGAAACGTTGGCATATTACAATAAAAAACTGCCGGAAGAGCTAAAAATTCTGTTAATACGTTATGCCTGGCAGCAACAGTGTGCCCGTACATGTTCTAATTTTTCACTTTTTACCAACATAGTTTCATACATTTTCATTGCATGGACTACTATTAAACAAAACAACATAAATAAGTCAACAAAATGATTCAACATAACGGCTTTAAATTATACCACCGCAAGAAAACACAAGTCGTTTTTCATTAACTACATGTAAGTGGACGAAAGTATATTTTTGCAGCCAAGACGTTTTTTTTTACTTTATTGTCTTTTTCCATCCACTATATTACCGATGATTTCTTTAGTGTGAGTCATCATATGCCTTTCGAATGTTTCACTACGACAGAACCGTTTCTTACACACCTCACAATGGTGGAGTTTCTCTTTCGTATGGATCAACATGTGCCTTTTCAAATTCCCGCCTAAGCCAAATCTTTTCTCGCAAACATTACATCGATAGTGCTTTTCGTTGGTGTGAGTCAGCATGTGTTTTTTCAAATCCCCACTGCGACTGAATCTTTTTTGCAAAGGTCGCATTGGTACTTTTTGACATCGGTGTGGGTCAACATGTGTTTTTTTAACGACCCGCCCGTGATAAATGCCTTTCACATGCATGACATCGGTGGCGTTTCTCATGCGTGTGAGTCAATATGTGCGTTTTCAAGTTTTCGCGGCGATTAAATCGTTTTTTACAAATGTTACATTCATGCGGTCTTTCGTTACTGTGGATCAATAAATGTGTCTTCAAATAACCTGCCGAACTAAATCTTTTCTCACAAACTACACATTGCTGAGATTTCTCTTTGGTGTGAGTCAACATATGTCTCTTCAAGTTTCCATAGCGTCCAAATACTTTCTCACAAACATCACATCTATAGTTTTTCTCTTTGGTGTGAGTCAACATATGTCTTTTCAAGTTTCCGTATCGCCCAAATACTTTCTCACAAACATCACATCTATGAGGTTTCTCTTTGGTGTGAGTCAACATATGTCTTTTCAAGTTTCCGTAGCGCCCAAATACTTTCTCACAAACATCACATCTATGAGGTTTCTTTACAGTGTTAATCAACTGTGGTCGTTCGAACTGATCAGCTTCTCCAATATTTTCTTTTAAAATCAGTTGAGATTTAAAGCGTCGCGTTGAGTTTTTATTGTCAGAATGACGTTTGTATTTCAAAGAGGAGAAACCTGAACACCTCGATTTCATTTCCAAGTGTGCCATTATGATCCTGCAAACTTTTTGAACAATCCATCTTTTAGGTCTCCATATAACTCAGTATACCTCAAAAAGTTAAAAAAACATATTATTGCTACTATACCTCAAAAAGTTAAAAAAAAACATACTATTGCTACGGTCCCAATGTTCACAACCTGAACAATAGTTTTTGGCTCTACATCTGATATGCAACAAATATCCTCTTGTGTCTTTTATTACCACAATCAACTGCCGCCCTCATTCTCTTCTATTTCTTTGAACTCCACTGCTATATCTTTTTAAATGCTGCTAGTGATTAAGTGTGATTTGTAACAAATCGGGTGTAGAAACAGGTCGAAAACAACACACGCCTTTTTAGCTTCCGTGTTTCTTTTTCTACTGCAATCTTCTGTGTTTGAAGACAGGGGTGCAAGAAAACTGATAAGGTGTTAAAAAATGTTTTGCGTCTGTTTTGTCGCAAGGAAAAAAAATGGCATCCACTAATTGGAACAACTTTGACTGTGCCTGTTTTCCTCAAGGGTTAAAACTTCGATATTTTCATACACAGTACGAGTCAACAAAAGTTTAGACTTCTTAGTTTTACGACATTACTAGCTACATCCTAGTTTGAAGCGAGCGATGGTATTGTTAGTTGTCAATTAAGTTTTAATATAGCCAAATATGCGAGCGCTGTGGTTATACAGAAAAACAATGTATAAAAACTGGTTTATAACTGCGCAAGAATGATAGTGTCTTATAATAGAACAATCGTATCAACTTAGTCACAACAACTGGCATTCGTAATGTGTTAGATTAATGCTCTACTGTGTGTGTTTTAAGTCTTGTCTAACCAATAGCCCTAACTTTTGGGAAATATTTCTGGCTTGAATACACTCTTTAACAATCCCCTAATACAGTGGTTCTCAACTGGTGGTGCATGAGTTGTTGGGGGGTCTACCGGACTTCCAGTAAGTTTGGTGATAAACTAGAGATGATTACATATTACAAGTTGAAAGAGTATCAAAATGTTAGCAGTTAATAATTGTATCTCACTTTTTGAAAATCGGGTTTCAACAATTCTATTTTAAATCCAAATAGTAATTTTGCATGCATACTTCGATCTTGCTAAAAATAAAATGGTCGACGATATTATTATGACTGGGGCGGTGGTCCATTCCCGAGTTGATAACCACTGTCTTCGGTTATCAACTTATCTATTCCCTTGAGACGCCATACTTGCCGCCTAACGGGCCCCAGAGAAGGAGGCGTTACAAACTGGTACCCAAGAGGTTCGAACTTGCCAAACTCATTTCCTGAGCAAGTCGACATATTGGTCACATACGAGGCTGCTGAGATTTCATGGGCTTCTACTGTGGACGAGGAGATCTCCCACCAAGAATACCTCATTCATTCTATTCACATTTCGGCGTTCGCGTCATCGGATTTCATCTACCTTGATTAAAGACAGAACACCAGACAGACCAACAAATCACCGAAAATGAGACGACCTTTGACTCCCAAACGCATCAGGACACGCTCTCCTGCTCCAGTGATCTCCAACAACCGCCTGCAGCGACAGCACTCCTCCAGAACAAGTCGATCGAACGCCAGTCACGAAAATGACATTCACGCGGTCGCCCCGACTGACATCTTTTCCTCTGTTAAGTAAGTGCATATGAAATCTGCACTCGACCATTTTCTGTGTTGTAAAATATATATTTTATTCACTTAATAACACTTTTCAAAATTAATTAGTTATGTAAATTCATCGATGTATATTCCATGTAAAGCTGCGTGCGTGTATATAACTTATAATTCAGTAAACAATTGATATCATTTTTTGCTTGTGTCAAACTATAAACGTGTGCTTCGGTGTGAATCACCGTCAAATTGTGTTTCTTGTTTCATGTCAACGGTTTTGTCAAGCCGGAAACATTTTTGTTTCACTACTAACGCTGCATGATATGTATTGACTCCCTGGTTTGAGCTGTTTAATAAGATTACACATTTTCCACACACAAATTTCACATGTAAACAACCAACCTGTCAAAAACAAGTGAGCTCAGTCACGCTGGGGACAATTGCCCAAACCCAAGAAAACAAGCATCCTAGCCGAAACACGACGTCGTTCTACGCCATATTTGTCTGCATGGTGCATACCACTTCGAGCAACAAGCTCCAACTATTTTCAAGTCTACAAAAAGATATTTCGAGCAACAAGCTACAACTATTTTCAAGTCTACAAAAGACATTTCGAGCAACAAGCTCCAACTATTTTCAAGTCTGCAAAAAGACATTTCGAGCAACATGCTCCAACTATTTACAAGTCTACAAATTATGAGCTAAGAGCTCCAACTACTTACAAGTCTACAAAAAGACATTTCGAGCAACATGCTCCAACTATTTACAAGTCTACAAATTATGAGCTAAGAGCTCCAACTACTTACAAGTCTACAAAAAGACATTTCGAGCAACATGCTCCAACTATTTACAAGTCTACAAAATTATGAGCTACGAGCTCCAACTATTCACAAGTCTACAAAAGATATCTTTGAGTCTGAAACTCATGACTCGACGTAAAGCGATTCCAAGTCGACTTATCGCTTTAAGCAATACAACTACAACAGAAAACAAAGATCTACCATTTGCGCATCGGCGACATATTCCCCAGCGAATGCCTCAACAGAAATCAATCTAACTATATGCGTTGGTGATCTTGGACATAAAGGTTGCGGTTTTGTTGACCAAACGTAGCCCTGGCCAGGCTACTGGCAAGTTAACCAGTCAAGCTTGATGTCCAGTCGAAAGTTTTCCCACATTAAAAAAATTCTTAATCGAAAGGGATGCATAAACGAGGTCCCTGGTATCAAAAATGCTTTCAACCTACTAAAACATAACGAACGACACTTCCTTTCAAGTGGGTACCAAAGTGCAACAATTGGCACCAACTAAATTATTTGCAATCGTCATATCCATGACCAGTTTTGCAGTGCTATTAAGCACCTGTTTACCGGGCACGTCATCACACACGTGACGGCACAGAAACAGATGAATTCAGACGTCAAACAACAACAAGATCAACAGGAAGCACTTCGCCAACAATCAGCAAAATGAGCTTTTCACACGACGTGAACATTTTAGCCAGCCCTTCACTCGTAAATAGTTTAACGCCTACAGCAACCTTGTTCACATATGCTCTTTCACTTACCTTCATACATCGTTCTGTTAAGATTAGCTTCCAAAATTTTAGGGAAGAGTCAATATATATCTTATTAAATGTCATTAACTTGTGTTTCGCCAGTTTATACGTACAGACAATATTTTCCTCCGTCTGACCTTGTCTTGACGACGTTTATTGTTTTCCTTACGATATTTATCCAAAGAGCTGAAGAGTCAAACCCTTATTGACAAGATATATAATTGTTACGTTCATTTTTCGTCTTTAAATTGTGCATATTTTTCCAACGTATAATTCCCCACGTGACAGCACCTACCGCCATCTATTAACCAGTTTTGCTTGTCGCGTGTCGCTAACGACCATTAATATTGAGAAAATGTGTTTTTCATTCAAACACATTATGCACCCTTTTTGGGGGGAAGCTTTTGTAACGGTTGCAACATTATTGTGCAATGTTTATGATTAAGGTAGCATGTTATTTCGCAATAACGTTTCACACCACGAAAGGGAAGTGTTTACCCTCATTTCTGCAGAGATTAATGTTTATATTTCCGTTTCCATGGTAGTCATAAGTTATTTTCAGCCATTTTTGTGGTTCCAGAAAGATCTAACAGTAAACATAGTATTTATTCCCTTTTGACACATATTTCCGTCGGCATTTTCAGTGTTTCCGCAGTCGTGATTCGTGTAGAACGCGTCGTTTCCACCCTGTGTAAAAAGCATATGGTGTTCACTAAAAGGCGCTATGGCACTATAAATTACATGGTTGCCTTAAAATAAATAATATAAGTAATATGAGAAAAAGAATTCGTACACCGGCTTATGTTTCGCACTGTTATATAAGCGTGGACTTTGATGTTTTCGGCCTTCTATTTTTCACTGCTATTTTCCAATTGTTACTAGCTGATCAAGAGCTAGACTGACGATATCGCCTAAAACAAATATTCAAGAAAATACAGAGTATTAATCAACTCTGTGTGTGCCTAACATTATGAGATAGTGCTATGAACCGAGCTGAGATCAGGGGATTGACTCGACGTAGGTCCGCCAGGTTCGAAAGACTTTCTAACTATTCTAGACATCATAGACGAGCCATAAACCGTGAAGACGACGAAGAAGAAATTAACCGAACCCAGAGACGCACACTGCAGCTCTCTGCTGTTGCTAGACGCGAGGTCAACCGTGACCAACTCAACTGGATTGCTCTAACGCACGCAGCACCTTCAAAACCATTGTGGTCACGTCCTGAGGAAGACGAGTCTTCGGTTATCAACTTATCTATTCCCTTGAGGCGCCATACTTGCCGCCTAACAGGCCCCAGAGAAGGAGGCGTTACACTAGCAATAAACCGACTTGGGTTAGTTTTGTTTGTTTAGCAGATATCGACAGTAATACAATTTAAACATGGCTGGACGCAGCGATTCGCACGTAAAGCCATATCACATGGTAGAATAGAGTTGTCACTCAAAACCTCAGAGTATATACACAGACCAAAACAACGTAGGTAACCCCGTCACTCGGATGCCCACAACATTCTAATTAAAGTTTCTCTCAAAAAAATTGATTGCTTTTTAGTTGCACTTTTCAACCAGACGTGCGACACCCACAGGGTTTCCGTAAATTAAAGGGTTCGCCGAGGTTTCTTGTAACAGTTCAAACAGGAATGATAAATAGTTCTGCTGTTGCGAAGTTGTGAACATAACAAAGAACCCACGTTATAGTTCTCCAGTTTGTAAAATTCTAGGAATTTATGTGTTTTACCCTATTCCCGCTACATTATTTTGAGCGGTAATGCCCCAAACCCAGTGGATCCTGATGGGTTGAACTAAATTGTTTTCAAAAAATATTTCCTATTTAAAAGAGGATTTAACAAATCATGATTCAAATAACTTGAATATAACAGGCAGCTCGACGGCGGACTCGTAAACATAATTTTTGCTTTACCCCACCGCTAAAAATAAGAACAAAACAAACAAACATTATAAAATTAAGAAAATCAAATTAAATTCCGCGATTCCTAAATTTGTTTTCGTACCGGAATCCCGAGCCAGAGTGGCAAATTTGAGAAATCTTAGTTCTCATCCTGTCTCACGCAACAATCAGCAATTGCACGACTTTACTTATTGTTTTTTCTTTCTCGAGTGTAAGGCTTGTAGCAGCCACGTGCCCTTAAACCAGGGGTGGGCAACCTTTGTTACTGTGGGGCCAAATACAATAGCCAATATTAGCTCGCGGGCCGCACCTGTGTATAACACAAGGTGATTTTACTTCGTTGCTTACCAAATATGCTTATCTGCAAGTAAAATTCGCATTTGATTCTAGCCACATATTGCTAGGTCGCAGAAGAATAGCATCGGGCGCATGAATCCGCTTGAAATATATAATATTTGGACTCGTTTGTCAGTACATTTCAAATTCAATTGTCTCTGCGGGCCCAACCTTTAATCAAGGGCCGCAGGTTCCCCACCCCTGCCTTAAACCATAGTTTTGATACTTCGGTTTTGGTAAGCATTATGCAATGGAAAATTGTAACTTTGCAAGCATGACATTTCGTTCCCATGGAAATTATATGTCTATTTTAGAACATAAGTTTGGTTTATGACCTGTTTATAACGTGCAAATTTCAAATTTGTCAAAACAAATGTTTTTTTTATGGAAGGCTTATTGATTTTACCCCAACGTTGATAGGTGGACATTATTTTCCCGTAAAAAATAATACGTAGGAATACATTTGAAACTTCGACAAGTTAAATGTTATTGATTTAACATTTTAAACACGTCAGTAAATCTACGTTCAAATAAGATTTGAAATTTTACTCAAATTTTCTATTTTAATTGGGTTTCATGGTCAAATTTGTGTCACTAAATTACGACGTTACGTAAGATTTGTACATCTATACTTTTGTTTGTGTTGTCGCATGAAAACTATCATTTGCTTTTTGTCGAAGAACGTGTGACCACCTTCCCATCATTTTTATTGTCTCGGAAGTAAACAAAACACAAACTATCGCGATAATTGGCGTATTGAAATTTGTGGGTAGTAAATAAACTGGAATGTCCAATCGTAGTATTATTTTTGCAACCTAGGAATAAAAACCTGAATGCCAGGGCACTTTTAATCAAGACAGCCATCTTTTTCAACACAAGTCTACTAAAATTCAACAAGTGGTGTTGTTTCGTTGGGAATAAGTCTAAAAGTGTATTTTTAGATGTCCACACTGACTGAATGTTTTTAACGAACAATCTGTCTATGTGATTCCTCCCCAGGGCAATCCAAGTGTTTTAAACTCCTCGTATTGCAGTACTGACAGGAAACCCCACAATTGAAACGCGTGCGTGGTGTGAGTTATCGTATGTCGCTTTGCGTGTCCAGCGTGAGTGAAACTTTTGTGACAAATATGGCATGATGAGGTTATTCATTGTGTGAGTTGTTTGTTTAGATCTCCACTGTGGCGAAGTCTTTTATCATAAGTCACAAACTACACTTTTTTAACACTTATTAAATAACAAACGATTACCCACTTAGAGTTGGCAGGCAAAATTAAACCAGCGATAAAAAAAAAGGTGCGTCAGGTATGTGGTGAGTTAGAACGTAGATATGATGGCATCGTTTAGTGTTTGATCTACCTTTTTACTAACTAGTTGATGAACAGATATTGTAATCTTTTTTAACATCTAATCAGTTGCCTTGTGCCCTGTCAAGAAGAAAAAAGATCTCCGAAGCTAAAAGGTCATTTACAGTTTGAGCACCACTTGTTTCTGCACTGGATATTATTATTATTACAAGTTAAAATTGCTCTATTTTCTAGTAAGGAAACAATTGCTCAATTGGTGCGGTCTAGGTATTAGTAACAAGCGAAAAAACTTAACACTTGAATACACATTCCTGCTTGGTCGTCGTGCTGGACGGACGTGTTTTTGGAGATGCTGCAATTGCTTAAAGTTTCTTTATTCTGCACGCTTTATATTGATGACTTCGTAGTCAAGACTTCTAGGAATATCTCCTGTAGCAAACCTCGAAAGATATTGGTGACACAAATCATGAATAACGTTACGGTAAGGAAAAGTTGAACAAAAGAAAACTCTAGAGCGCACAATGCGTGACTTGTTCAACCTCATGCAATCTATGGATCGGCGCCTGACCTCAATTGAAAATGACCTGCGGGAACGCGTCGGACAAGTTGAAACTAGCCTCGAGAATGCGCATCAACGCATTGATGAGCTCGAAGGCAAAGTAGTTTCATTAGAAAACAATCTCAGGGAAACGCAACTTCAATCGAAGCAAGAGAGTGTTATGGATGAGCTGCGATCAAAAGAGTTTAATTTACTGTTTCACGGCATCCCGCAATCTAATAATGAATCTCCGGACCAAACTGAACACATTGTTCGCACGTTTTTAACCGATAAGCTGCAGTACCCACATTCTGATCTAACTAAGATTGAATTTAGTAATGTACACCGCCTTCCGCGCCGCTCGTCCTCTACGGCGAATACTGGACCTAGTGATTTGCTAAAATCTGCACCAATTGCCGTAAAGTTTATCAAAATGTCGGACAAAAGAAAAATTCATTCTCTTGCTGGTCGGGCCCGGTCTTACAACGCTAACATTACAAGGCATCTACCGACTTCCATGCAATCGCAAAGAAAACTCCTGATTCATCATGCCAACAAGTTCTACAAGCAAGGGAAAACAATTAGGTGGAAAATTTTGCAAGCGGATTACTGTCTGTTTGTCAATGGTGAGCGATTTACTGATATCTAGTTCTTTTTCTCATTTTTAATTTGACTGTTTGTCACATTAACGCTCTTATTATATTTAGTCCTAACTCATCCGTGAAAGTGGATGAGCTCCATGCCATTGCATTAAATCGTGGGTTTGACATTATATGTATTACGGAAACATGGCTTGATTGTAATATTAGTGACGAATGTTTATCAATTGATGGTTTTCAGTAACTTCCAATTAACTCTTCTTGTATGTCGAAATCGGTTTCATTCACACTGGTGTCTGTAAATGGATTTAGAAACCAGTCTGGTATGTTCATGTTGGTTAGATCTTTGAATCTGCAGCTCATATCCTTGTGCAAAGATTCCAAATGATCACAATAAATCAAAAGGTTGTCTTCCAGGTTAGAGTTAACAGATTCATCTTTTTCTAGTTCATTTAGTTTGGGAAATTGGGACAGATTCCGACGGCCAATATTGTTCTTGAAGAAGATTAGCTTGTCTAAAAATGTACAAATCTTGGATTTAGCTTAAGTCACTGCCTTGTAGTTGCAAATTAAGATCGTTGAATGTAGTAAATAAATCTGCTAAATAGGCGATGTCTGGTTTGTTTGCTAAAAGATAGTCACTCAAAAAACGTATTTGTTTTCCTGGAGAAATTGTACGATACTGTTGAAAAGAGAATAAAATCGTTTTAAACAGTTTCCTTTGGATAACCACCTCACTTCGGTATGCAGAAGAAGGCGATCAAATTCTTCATCGTTGGTGTTACAGAGTTGTCGAAACATTCGGGAGTTCAAAGGTTGACACATTATTTTGTTTACTGTCTTAATAACAACGTCAAGGGTTTTATGAAGCTGATCGCTTAAGTTTCTGGCTACTAGATGTTGCCGATGAATAACGCAATGGATTGTAAAAATAAAAAACTTTGTGGCGACCAGTTAAAGCAGGAGCGCCGTCTGTCGCGCAAGCAATAATATTGCTCATTGGAATACTTTTTCTTTAAAAAACAGCTCAACTGCAGTAAAAATAGTTTCACCTCGAGTGTCAGTTTCAATTTCTTTTGCAAACAGCGGTTCTTGTACAACATTTCCATCTTTAATGAAACGAGCGTATCCTAAAAGCAAGGCTTCATTTCCTGGCAGTGTAGATTCATCGAGTTGTAAACCAAATTGTTGGCTTTTCAGTAAATCACATAAAATATCTTTCATATCGGCGGCCATTTCATCAACCCTTCGTTGTACTGAATTATTACTCAAAGGAATTGATTTTATAATTGCAATTGGTGTATCATGGTGTACTACTGTACGTAGCACTTCCTCTAAACCCGGCAAAATCAGCTGTTCACCAATCGTATGAGGCTTTCCTGACTTAGCAATCATTTTGGAGATATTATATGAGCAAATAAGTCCATCGTCGTTTTTTTTGGACATTAAGAGAGGATATTGAGGGTCTGTTGCGAAACTTGTCTCGCAACATTTAAAAATATGACAAATTTTTGTTTTCTTTGTCAGGATGCATCTTCTTGAAGTGTTCGTAAAATCTTGACGGTTTCATTGCCTCGTTTAAAAACACTTTCTCACAAAGAAGGCACATAGGTTGCTGTTTATTACTTGGCGAAGTAATAAATCCATACTTTAGATATTCAACACTATACTGTCTGCACTTTCGTTTTGATGACCTATCACTCATTTTTTCCAGTACTAATCTGTAATCTAATATGCACTCTGTAACGACTTGGGTCTTTAAATCTGCATTACCATAATGAGCGACTATCGTTCATTGTGCTACTTTTGTTTGTGTATGGATTATTTGTGTGTGCTTTTTGTGTCTTCGAGACGTTGGTCATCAGCAACCAAGAGATGAAAATTAACTAAATAAATGAAGGTAAAGGGACAACAACACCTGGTTTCTCTACTCACCGCTAACAATATTTACTAGCCGTGAATGCTTGAATGGAATGCAATTTCTCTTAGGTACTTTTTTGTAAGCAATTTTTCTGGTCTCTTGTCATTAAATCGCTTGACCAGCTCCGTAATGGCAAAACTAGAAAAATATTAAGTCAGGGAGCTGAAAAGGTTACGCCTACTACCTCGTTAAGAATTGCGGCTTAGCCGCTATAACTTATTACCATCTTTAGGGGAAGTCTAGAAGTAATCAGAATGCCGACTAATTATTCATTTTGCACGCCTTCAAACCGACAGCAACTATTCCAGGTTTATCGCATATACAGGAAGTTAACCTTATTAAAGTATCCTGATGCCGCGTTATTGCGAAGCGACGAGTTGCCACAATGTCACAGGGAAAGGCAGCGACATGTGTGAGTGACCTAAATCCACCATAAGTCTCGCATTAATTTTAAATTAACAGCTTGTCGCAAAGCTTTTGTCAGTTATTTAGTAATGGTAGGTTATTATGGGTCCCCCTTCCCTGAAGGGGACGCATCTTGATTTCACTCAGTTTTTTCTTTTTTCTCCAGTGAAGTTTGTCCATGCACTTTTGGCATGAAATCTTTGGTGAATTTGGATGAAACTTTCACAGATGGTAGATATATTTATGCAGATGTGCCATTTGCTTTGTTTGACTTGATAACCCCAGTATTTACCCCGCTAGACCCCAAAATGTAAAACGTTTTTGTATGTTGCTGCGCACCACAAACGAAAGATTTCTGTAGTGTAATGGTATAATAAAAGCACCAGTACATATCATACTTGTGTTTGTGCATTACTTGGTAGACGTTTTTGCACATGCCAGTCAGAGGGGAATTAACAGCCTTATGACGTCGGAAGCGTTGACGAATGTTGTTAACAACACCTCTAGTGGTAAGAATTTTAAACATAGTTCGATTTGGATAAAATTTTATATGACTGTTAATTAGGTCATCGTGGTTTCATATTTTATACTTTTGGGTGTTAAACCCCATCAGTTACCCCACTGACCCCCTAAATTGGGTAAGTTTTTTAAATGGTGTCAGAATTTAGTGAAATTTGAAATACTTGCAGAATTTGTCATTTATAGGTGTCAATTGTTTTGTTTAACCCTGCAACCCCAATATTTACCCCTCTAGCCCCCTAAAAAGGGTAGGTTTTTTAAACATTGTCCGAATTTGATGAAATTTGGATAGCTTATAGAGTGTGCTATTTATAGTTGTTGCTTGTTATGTTCAACCCTGTGCCCCAACATTTACCCCACTAGCCCCCCAAAATGGGTCCATTTTGTAAACTATGTCAGAATTGAATGAAATTTACATAGCTTGTCGAGTGTGCCATTTATAGGTGTAGAATGTTGTGTTTAACCCTGTTGTCCCAACATTTACCCCACTAACCCCCCAAAATGGTTCAATTTTCTAAACAATGTCTGAATTGAATGAAATTTGGACAGTTTGTAGAGTGTACCATTTGTAGGTGTTGGTTGTTCTGTTAAAATCTGTAGTACCTATCATTTACTCCACTAGACTCCTACAGTCATGTACAATTCACCATTAATAGGAGCTGTTTGTTGTGTTTTAGCCTATTTTCTCACTATTTAACACTTTTTTCTCAGATAGTCATAAAATACAAAAACCTTAATAAATGTATGAATGGAATGAATTTAGGTAGTCTTTGCTCCATATAGCATATTTATTTATACACAGTACCGATCACTGTGTTTGACGTTACAATGCCAAACTTTCTCATTGTTATCTCTTGAAATGCATTATTTACAACTTTGCATGTATGGGGACCCATGAGTTTCTGCTTGCGGAAACAACTAACGTTATAAAAGACAGTGGATGATATGGGACCCAATATAAAATCAGTGTCGGATGTAAATACATGTTAAGAAATAGGTCACAGTGTATGTGCAATGGCAATATGCCAAGCCACCCTTCTAGTTAAAGGATGTATTTTGGTTACAAACCGAAACAAATTACACGATGATTATTGCAAATAAGCAACACAATACACAAAAGTACAAGCTGTGCTCTTTGTGTGTGTCATTTGCCTAAAAATGCTCTTAGTTCATCTTTGACCCAATTAAGACAAATCGTAAATTCGTATGCAAATTTTGTGGAATTATTTAGGGCCAGGTAACTGCATAAGCTTACGTTTCACTCAGATATGTATTGTGCTAGCAATTCAAAACGGAGCACATTATACTTACTGCTATTGTTGCTGGCGGCCCACCAGCAAGTATTTTAATATGAATAACTTGATTGAACAAACTCCGTGACTATTAACACAGATTTAATCAAAATGTAGCAATTAATTGTAAGCATAATTTCATGTGTGTCCTCCTCTCCGGCGCTTAAAACTGTCCTAAAAGGATTTCTTTTCATTCTCTAACAGGGGTGGTTAGTTTTCAGCACTTCCCTGACTGGTCCCACCAACGCCTACCCAAGTCGTGTCAGGAAGTTAAACCAGACGCCTTTGCTACAAGTTTGTAAGTTGTAATGTGTAATACCTAAAAAACAATAAGCTAGACATGTAAGGCATGGAAAAATTAGGTTGTTCGTGGTCTTTAACGGTCGCCTTAAATCCCATATTTGAGTTACGATTTTACAAGAATACCGTTTTTTTAATAAGCATAAATGGTCTGTAATTAATGCCATACGAGTCGGTGTGCTTGCGTTGCTGTGCTGAAAGGGTGTTAACGAGGCTGTAAACCTCGCTAACAAAAACCTGTTACAAACCACTTTCTGTTTGCCCGAATTACGTTTCCTCTGACGGGCACTCTACTAGTTCTAAGGACAGAAACACGCCAGTATGTGTTATTTATAGGAGTTTACAGCATATTTTTGTCAAATATATTCAGGTTTTAGTGACAAATGGTAATGCCTCATACATACAACGACACCATTGGAACAAAAGATATCCAACAACAAGAAACAAAACCGACGATTAGAAATGCACTAGGTAGGTATAGTAATCAACAATTAAAGTAAGGTGGTGCAGGTAACAAACTTTTTTAATAAATTAATAACGTGAGAACTTTAAAAATCGTTAGATTTAGATTTCGCTCACCGGAACGTTTACGCGGAATCTGGGACAAATGACTACGAAGTACCTGAAATGCATAATGTTGCTTCCATGCGAGATTTGTGTAAGTTTATTTTTTTGTTTTCTTGAACCGACGATCTTAGACAACTTTTACCTGTTACTAATTAATCTCTTTTTGACTGTTTTTGTTGTAAAAATATAGTTTCAAAATATAACTAGTTTATGTTTAACTTTTGAATCTGTTTGGTTAGCTTACGCCAAGTTAAAACGACCACGTGGAAGGTTTGCTTGATTTTATAAAATACCGTTTTTGTGATAATAGTTCATTATTTTTGATGTTTTCAATAGTTTCAGGAGCTTCTATAGACCAGAGAAGAACAAGGCAAAGACTTAATCTGGATGCTAAGTCCTCTGATGTACCACAAAAGACGAGATGTTTTTTAGTCGCTGCAGGCGTTGGGCTGCTGTTGTTAGTAGTTATTCTTGTCCTCTCAGTATTGTCCTTTGTAGGCTACATGGTAATTACTTTACATATTCTTTATGTTTTTGTACATGTAGTCCATAAAAAGTTAAATGCCAAATTGTTCTGCAGGATCTAGCGTCGCAGAAGCAAACAGGTATTTATGTCTTACGCGCGATCAACGGTAAATAAGTAACGAATAAAACCAAAGCGTTCGGTGTTTGCATAGCTTTGTTGACATTTACTATGTGTGCTAAATCTCCGAGCTTACAAACTTACTTTACTGTTGAATACTATTTTAGGGCATGTTATTTTGTGTGTAATCCGGACCCAATCAGTTGACCAGCTGCCTTCTGGTGACCATCGAGCCTATGTGGCTAACTTCAAGAGGGCCAGCCACGGACATGATTCTGTCGTACATAATTCTCGCACGGCAATAAAATTAACTAATAAATTAGCAAAAAAGTTTGCACATTACCGATGGATGGCGCATAAAACATTTACAAATATTTGTTATAAAATTTGGGGCTCTAAGAGATGGGGTGAGGTTTAAAAAAATCAACTTCTAACTAACGTGAAAATTAAACCCAAAATTTCAGCACTTGGCTAACTTTGCCGTGGCGAGTTATTATGTTCAATAGTTTCACCGATCGGCAAAATCGCACTTTTTGCGAGTGCAGGTTGATTCGGTATGGCACTTTTAAAAGGCCTGTCTAACTTTGATTTGTCCTGCGTTATACTGTTTTTTGAGGCACAATCATATCTAATAACAGAAACCAGTTGACCATGTCTTGCAAATCAGGAAGCAATCTCAAAGAGATGTCAACAAGTTCGGTTTCTCTTCAACAAACCACAAATACGATCAAATTTCAAACCTCGTCGGTTTCTTTGCCGGAAACACCAACGATTCCTTTATTGGGCTCAAAGGATAATCCCGCAATATCATGTTTGCATTTGTTGGAAAACGGCTTTATAACTGACGCAGTTTACTACATAACTGAAAAAACTTTAGAGTCTTTTCCTGTGAGTTGCTAATATACTAAAACATATTGCCACATTTTCGATCGCACACTACACCTACTAATACATATTCAGGCTTATTGTGACATGACCACTGATGGGGGAGGATGGACGCTTGTTGCAACTATAAATGAAGAGGATTTAACTGACAGATGCGCAGAGAATGATAAGTGGATGGGCGGTATGGTAACACTTTACGTAGTTTGTTACTATTCGTTATCCGTTTTGTCTTGCAGCTTCTCAAAACTGGGTGAACACAAATACATTTGGAACATTAAATAGGTCAACCGTTGAAGATTACAAAAACCCAGCGTTTTGCTCATTAAAGGTAATGGTTCCACTTTCAGCGTCCTTCCGTCATCGCTTACTTTTAACTTGTTGCTATGTGCCATAGGAGACCGGGGATAAATCGGTCTCCCAAGGAGGGATAAACTTATTACTATCATCACAACCAGTAAACTCGAGGCTGAGCTATGCTATGTGACGTCATAGGTAGTGTAACAAATAAATTCATTGCATCACGATTTTAGTACAATAAGATCATTGTATAAATACGGCTTTTCTGCAACTCCGAACGCAAAGGATTGGCCTTTGCAACCTAACAAAATTTATAAATATCCTAAGTAATGAAAAAAGTTATGAAGACTTTAAAAAAGGTCTTTAGTTTAATCTTTTAAAAAAATCTTTAAACGAAGTCAAATCAGAGCAACAAAGGTAACCGACACTCACATGAGCACGGGTAGTGTTTTAAAAAACACTTGCACCGTATTTTACCACATTTGCTGTGTCAAAACAAGTGCAGTAATATGCCAAACTCTGCTTTCAGGCATCTAACGTTTTGCTAAGACATGTGCAGAACAACATAACTCTTGCTGACTCAAAAGCTACCTCTCATCTCGAGTATTTTACGACCAACAATTTTTTAGCGGATTATGGAGGAAATTTGCAAAAACTTTTTTCACTCCATTATCCTTTGGACCCAAGGGAAGACGGTAAATTCTCGTCCAAAATTAGTTTTATAATTTCAATAAGCGACTAAACAGCGACTTTGATCAATATTTACCACCATCTTGTGGGCAGTTATCTATCCGGATGTCGACACAATCATGGACAGGATCGCGCTTCGTTCAAATGAAATTAACAAGCAATTCTACTCGTTTTATTATTACGATTATACGCACAATGATAGATTGGAAGAAATGTTTGACCCCACAGGCATGCAAGTAAGTAAACTTTTTAATGCTCAGCATTGTCATTTGTTAAGATGCAGTTAATGGTGTTCGTATATTATATTGTTAGATTACTGTTAGGCCACCAGGATGTTATGAACGAGTTATCTACGATAGCGACATCAAGTTAGTAAACATAACTGTTGTGAAGTTGCAAGTTGGTCATTTAACTTTTATTTTCAAAAGATGCTCTTACTCGCAAAGCAAATGGACAAGCAGAAAAATTCACCCATTTATCGGTATGCTGGGAATTGGCAACGAACGAAGATTAAACGACCGATTTTTGATTCAAGTAATAATGCAATAGTAAGTGTTCTTTTAGTTTTGTAGTGTGAATATGTTTTTTCAGGTCAGCAGTGAACTACGAATGGGGAGCTTTGACAATTTCTTTGATGAAATGACGTTGGGTAACTTTACAATGACATACAAAGGTGTTTGTCGGTACAATGGAGCAGGGCAGACACAAAGCGTCTGTGATATATTTTTCTTTGTTTGCAACTCAGCGGTAAGAGTATGACAACCCATGAGCACACACTCGGTTTATTTTCTGTGATTTCTAGGAATGGGGTTATTGTGAAACGCCGACGTGGGTAGATGATGATCAGACAAGCGTGATGAATTATGGTTACTATATGTACTTATTTGGTTTTCCGTCGAATGGACTGTTTGCATACACTATGTTGTCCAAGTATGTTCCTTAATTGAGCAGGATTTTGCTAGCCGAAACAAAGGGTAGTGAAATATTTTCTGTTTTTCCAAGGAGCAACGGACAACCGGTCACTGACACTGAACTTCGAAAAACACTGAATGCTACTCTAAACATAATCAGTGGGTTCCATGATATTTGTAAGTAAACAAGTTTTTCATCGCCTGTTCGACTGCCAGTCCAACGAATTTGCCTTTTAGACGCTGATTGTAAAACCAGCGGGGAAAGCCTTGTGGTGCCAATAACATTTACGGTTGGAAACTCTGCGACAGTTTCGGATATGACACCACCGAAAGTGAAGGGCGCAACCAACCCTGGTTTCATTCAGTTTTATGCCAAGGGCAAATCGGGAAGCGTCTACGCCATATGTCCAGGACTGATGTAAATAGGTTTTAAAAAAGGTTTTAGTTGATTTTTAAAAATCAATTTTTAGGGTCGACGATTGTTCAGCGGAATTTGTTTGTGTCGGGGGTGCTTCGAATCATGCTCATGCTGCTGATTGCAACGATTTTCTTAGTAAGTTTTGTAAAATTTAATATCGTTAGGAACACTATACACGGACTTGAAAAGTAATTTAATCATAAACATTACTGCCAAGGTGCTGGTGTATATAGAATACATCGTTCAGACGTTTCAACAATCTCTGTACACTGACGATGACAACAGAGATTGTTGAAACGTCTGAACGATGTATTCTATATACACCAGCACCTTGGCAGTAATGTTTATGATTAATTCATATCGCATTTCTAAAATATACATGTTTATCATCAGGTTGGGGTGGCTATGATGGGAAAACTATTGGCAACCAACCAGCAAACTACTCCCATTCGGAAAAAGACATTAAATCCACAATTATGATATTTTACAGATAAATCTATCCAGTGCGTCACAACAATTCAATGTGTATAAATTTAGCTGCTTTTTGTTAGGTAAAGGAATTTTGTATTTAGCAAAACATTTCAAAACAATGTTTTTATCGCGATTTGTACATGTGTGTATGTAATAGTCGTTGATGTGGCCAATGCTTGCAATAGCGAAAAGTGTTGTAAAAACATTTGGAGTTGCCTTGTAACTGAACGTAGACAGAAATTTCGCAACAGATTGGTAACATTTATATTCATTAATAGAAATTTTATTTTAAATCTTGTACTACTTTCGAACTTTACAAAAAAATGTAACAAAGGCAGTATACAAAATTTGTAGTAAATTACTGTGCTAGGAAGATGATGTCGAACCCAAACCGTTATAGAGGTTGTGACACAACAAGAAAATATATAATACCTGATTCGATTTTAGTTATGGCGTAGTTTGAAACATTATGTATAGTACCTTATAAGGCAGAAAAAAAAACGTTTTACGCTTTAAATGTGTGTTTGCAAAAGACTCGGTTTCGGCCGATCGTAACAAATTTTTCGGCCGAAACCGAATCTTTGTATAATGGCCGATTCGGCCGAATAAATTCAGCAAACCGAATTATTCGGTACATCTCTAGTTAAAATAGGTAAAGCTTGTTATTACTGCAGCAAACCACCCATAAACACACAGCTAAACCACCAATTAATACTGTTTGTTTTTTTACTAGTCTCGAAATTACATTCTACTTTTTTTCTTCCGGGGACGAAATCCCGAATTTTTTAATGTCTAGGTCTGGCGCGCCATTTGACCAAGTTCATTCTGCCATGTTGAATTCAATACAAACGAGATGTGTAAAATGTGCCACCTATTTGTAGTACATAAATAGTTGTTTTATTTGTAACAAAACGTTTCATGCTGGTGCAAGTCTATTTCTGGGCCCCCTTTTGAACACTGTCGCTTGGTCCAGAGTAAATCGCTTAGTTACAAAGTTGTGCCGTAGAACATGCAGAAACACAAATGTGCCCTTAACAGCCTATCGCTTATCACATAACCGAAATCAGATATATATCCAAAAGCATATCTAGGATGGCAATGCCTACGACAGCAATGCGCAGTATCTAGACCAGTGTTTCTTAACCTTTTTAGCGCTCGTACCCTTTGAGCTTTCATGAAATTTTCTCGTACCCCCTGTCTACAATGGCTGACGAAAGTAAATCAAATTGTTTATGTATGATTAAACTCAGTGTATTTATAACTTACGTGTTGAATGTATGCATTAAAACAGTCTTGTAAGTTCAACAAATTTACAGCACACCGACAATTAATCAATTAAAATCAGTCAAAACATATAACAAAGTAACTTGTTACGCATTTATCACAAATATGCCTAAATAGCGTATAATTTCACACTGCATGTCGTACCCCCTGTTTTGGTGCTTCGTACCTGTAACGTTTCTAACTAGCCTTTTAGTCTAAATTGGTTATTTAAGCTATTATAGAACGCCACTTAATTTAGAATGTAATCTTACGTTAATGTAGATTATTTCTCAAGCTTATGCTTATTGTTGCGTGAGTTCACTATAGTTCGCTTATGGCTTTTGTGTAAGACTTGTGTATTTTAGCTAAGATTAAGTTATATTATAAAGAGAAAACCTGTCTATAAACAAAACCTAATTCCACTCCACCAAGCGATTTTAATAAAAGAAACACCCAAACAATTATGATACAATAGACGTAACGCTAAATCATTAAACTGCCAAAATAACAATAATCTGGCACTAAGCTCAAAGAAACTACATTCAACACACGGACTTTACCAATGCCCGATAAACAACACTGACCCACATAACATAAAACAGAGACATATATACAATGTGATGGGCGTAAAAAATGCAAGACGATGGCGCCAACAAATTGGCGTGCCTTCAGGGCGATACAACGAGCGAATAATTGCGGTTTAATAATTACATGAAATTAGTAAGGTTCTTTTGAAATACAACGTTTCTAGCGAGATTTGGGAAAGTACGGCCACAGAAAGAGATTTCTCGTCCAAATATATGGTGGCATTTGATTTAATACTGACTGGTACAGCTTTATGAATGGAAAATGCGGAATTTAACGAATGACATACCAATAATAGTAAGAAAACGATTTGTAGTGCAGTGATTTTCAACCGGTGTTCCGTGAAAGATCGTCAGGTGTTCCGTGAGAAATTTGCTGATTGAATACATGATTCTAATGTTTTAGACTTCTATGGTTTGAATAGTGTTTTATGTCAAACACCGGTCGAAAATCACTGGTTTAATACAATAGGCGGAAATAGGTTTTCTTTCATGAAAATAGTTATCCGCCATCCCCGATAGGAATGTTCTGTCTGGTGATTGGCTTGATTTAGTGTTGTGTAATATTAAGACTCGTTGTCTAATAATGAAATAGCTGAATCATGGGTAAATTGCTGACGGTTGGTGCAATTTAGCTTTTGGTGATCTTTAAAAATAATATAACATTTAAACGCTGTTTGAATCGACACGAGATTCAACCAATTTTCTGACGTTCAGCATAATTGCTTGCGCGGAAAACGATGAATCACGGAACAGTCAGTGCTAGGCGAATATTGTATTTAGGTACAATACTAGTTTCAATGAAACGATTTCGTAAAACTTCCCCAAACTTTAATAGCGCTATATGAGCGTGTTCATCCGTTTTAGTGATTACATGATGTGCGTTTTAGCGTGTTAGTGTCACCCTGAGCCTATAGTTGTTTCATTGCATCAAAATTTCGTTTCGTAAAGTGTTCCGTGGCTCAAAAAAGGTTGAAAAACACTGTTGTAGTGGATACACCCTGATTAGTAAACAGTGGGTGACACAGAGTTGCAAGTCGGGCCGGGCTTTTCGGGCCGGGTTCGGGCCGGGTTCGGGCCGGGTTCGGGCCGGGTTCGGGCTTAGGTATTTGTGAGAAAACGGGCTTAAAACGGGCCTGACTTTACGTTCCGTGTCCGCCATTAAAAAAAACAAAATAAAATCACTCGGCTAAGAAACTCTGGCTTTGACCTAATGCCCACTCTACTCTAAAACGTATTGTTTACCCCATGGTCTACTATTGATCATTGTATTTGTTGTCTATCTCTTTTTTCTTTCTCATCCTGTCAATCAAAATTTCGGGCCTAAACGGGCTTCGCAAAAACGTTTCGGGTTCGGGCCGGGCTTCGGGCTCATACTTTCGGGTTCGGGCCGGGTTCGGGCTCAGATTTCGGGCCCGCTTGCAACTCTGGGGTGACATTTTTTAGCCGGTACACGAAAGATACCAGGTTTTACCGATTACTTCATTATTTCAAGTACAATTCGTACTTGGTAAAACATGGTATACCAATCAATCGCCAAAATAGCAAGAAACTAAATAATAAAGTTTTGTGATCGATATTTCAAAAATATTATATCTGGCCACTCTCTCAAATTACACTTAAGGACAAAAAGTCTGCTACGTTTTATACTTTTTAAATCACAGAACGCAAAAGGGCATTTTGGTCAAAGTTGAAAAATAGCGCATACCAGGTTTTACCAAATGACGGCAGTGCTTATCGGCAAAGATATCGTTTAACTCGGGCCATGACTAAGCTATCGGCAAAGATATCGTTTAACTCGGGCCATGACTAAGCGAACAGTGTGCAGTTCCTCCTTTGTCATTATTTTTTCAAACAATCAATATTTTGGAAATATTGTTGGTGACGTACACAAACGGGTGCTTATTTTAATGTCAATGACATATCAGTTTTTACAATTTACACGCTCGAATTAGTAGCCAACAAAAAAATAAAAGAGGAAAACGTTCAGTTACGAAAGAGAATTAAACTTATTTAGAGATTTGTTTTAAGTAGTTGGGTTAGTAATTAGAGAACAAAAATGACGCTGCATCGAACCGGAATACAATCGAGTAAACAGAAACGCGTACATGATGCAAAAAATAGTTTGTGTACTTTCTCTCACTTAAATCTTTCTTAATTTGTAATTGTTCATGGGTAATTTTTTGAGTTTAAAGCTCTGTGCTGTGGATAAAAAAGCGCCAAGATGATGAAAGTTGCCGATCTCTGATCTAAGGAATGTACATAGGCTTTTTCAACCGGGGAGCATGCATTTTTCGTTATTTTCGAACATGTAATTTTGCGACTCCGCTTTTAGTGAAGAGTTTATAATTACACGAGGTGGTAAACGAATAAGTTTCACAGCTGACGGCTTATTTTGTCGATTGCTTAGTATTTCCAAATCTATTGCCATTTTATTCCGTCCGTACGCGTCAACGCGTTTCCAAAAGGTTTTGTTAAAGTAATCGTAAAGTGCAATGTCCTGAAACAAAAAGAAACCGTTACCACTACGTTACTCAGAACCTTTAAAACAAGCCAACGAATTAAGGTAAAACACGGCATTTAGTTCTAAAACTTTATCGCTTGACTCTTCTTAAACAGCAGCAACAGTTTAACACTCTGCCGTTGAATGTAATTTGAAGAGTAGAAGCTCTTTTGCGAAGCGTGTAACAGTTAAGAACAAATATCGGATTCCAGAGATAGTATTACAAAACTTATTTTGCTCTTACGTACAATGTCATAGAGTTGCTGAAAGTTTTTGTTCTCTTGTTCATCAATTAGGGATTTTCGATTGTAATTCCTTTTTTTCTCTTTAACCATTTTTGCGATCCAAACACTTCTATTCCGGAATACATTAGAATATTCGGAAGTCACACGGACGGCGACACGAGAAAATGTTACATACTATACTCTGATCCTTGTCAATTACTTTCTGCGTAGGCTTCTGTTTAGTAAATGGGAGCCACAAGGACCTTTTTAAATTTGAAGAAAAATGGAGCTTCAAAAATGTGTTTATGTCTCACGCATTCGACTTTTAGTTGTTAGTTACTTCCCTGCATATTAGGTGCACAGTTAAGGAAATTTCTTACGTTCTCATGTAGCATCGAATGCTGTGTTTTCTTGAGACGCGGATTTTTATTTGTGTATTTAACGCATATTGTTTAACATCTAGTAACAAACAGGTATTGTTAGGCGCGCACACGCACCGAACAGTAACGTTGAAGTGCCCGCCGCCAGTTTACCTCTTTACGTTTCATGGTATAGACGCGGTTGTAGCTAACTACTAGAAACTTTCTCCGTTGGTACATTAATTTCATAGTATATATATATGTATTTTTTCTTAAATTCCTGACTTTCAAGTACATTTTAACATTTCTCCCTGACACAGATTTAAACACTAAATTCCCTGACATGTCAGGGAAAATCCCGCAATTTTGATGCTAACGTTTCGGAAGGAAAAAACATTTTGGGTTCAAGTGACGATGTCCCGTTTGGCGAAACTTTGGCTGTAATGTTTGATAACTTACGAAAAGTGCTAACAGTCAGATGGTAAACTTCCAACCAATCATTTTTTGTCCAGAACTTTTGGAAAAGTTTCAATTATCCGAAAATTGTGTTTTGGTCAGGATTGATGCTCGGGAATCTCGGGCGAAACGGAGACACACTTGCGTGCACAAATTATTCCGATAAGGGTGAGAAACTTTATCGATTTGGTGGTGTGTTCTAGCAAATAAAAGACGCCCATAAGGAGTTTTGTCGTTTGGAGGTCTGTGGGAATGTTTCCAAACATCCTCTCAGTCGACGTGGTGGGCTGTATAAGTATGACATTAATTGGATGAAAAGGTGGTTTTCACAAGTACTACCATCTTGACTAAGCACTCCGTCATTTCCATTTTGTCCGCATGGTTTGTTTTATCATGTTTCGTAGATCATCTGCTTCTCGCAAGGCCCAAACTACCGTTGACAGGAAGTAAAAGCCTTGATTTTGTTCTTTTATTTTTTTGATGCCAACACAACCCATTTTTCCACCTTAATAATTTTGTGTTCTTTTATCGCTTAATTCATGGCGTCTCAATAAACAAAAGATTGTTGATGATAATTATTTTTGATACATTGTTTATTGTTCCCGTTGCTACCAGCTTCACAGTGTTTTCAATTTACTGTTGGACGTAACATTGAATCGCTGTCATGTTGTGAAAAGTTTAACATCCAAAACAAGAAGTGGAAAAGAAGCTCTTTTTTGGCCGCGTGATGTTGTCAAATACCTCCTTATTGTGTTACCACTGATTAGTTTTAAGGGGTGCAACTATGATATTAACACAATCAACCAGTGGTTTATTCCTGCTGTACTTACGTGGATAAAAAGAACAAAAACTTTGTGTGCATCCAAACAACCGCAACTACTTTGGCCCCGAACCGGTCGTATGTCGTCTCTTTTAACAGTTCAGCTCAAATGGCGTTTTCTTTGAAACTTATGAAAATGTGTTTTTCCTCAAGGTAAGCATTTTTGCAGTCTCATGTCGCATGATTTCTGATGCATGAGCACAGAAAGGGATGAAAATAATGGGCGACATTTTAACTTTGTATACAAGCAGATAGTGTCATTTGAAAAGCAAATGTCTTGGTGTTGATCCATTAAAGAGGGCGGTGATCGGTTTGGTTAAATGTAATATTTCTGTCCCTTTTCACAAACGTACATTGCTCGAGCCAATGTAAGACAGTGGAAGTTTCTCACATTTTTGGTAAAAATGCTCAACTGCTAGTCGACTTGACGATGTTGACTAATTTACATAAAATCGGAGCATAATTCCTGTCATTAATCTATAACTCCATCTCTTTATGTACCCCGTGCCAGTGGACAGTGTTGACGATTAAGCACTGAGTGGTCAGTGCATCAAGACAATAACACAAACACGTCTCCAAAGCGCAACAGCGGTTTTAATACTGTACGACATTCGAAGATTGAAAAAATGCAAATCCTGGCCAGCAACTGCAATTTATACAATGGCAAACCCCTCATCTCCAGAGCATTGCTTGGACACCCGTCCACCGACTAAACAATAACATACGTAAAAACCGACAAAATCTTCCCAGTTGTATTGAATCACAGAATCGTGTACAAATATTTTGCAAACTTTGTGCGACTTATCTAAAAGCGTAAAGAAGTTGTGTATGCTACAACTATGGGGATGGATTACTTCCGAAATTTTACGGTTTGCCTAAGATCCATAAAGATAGTATCCCTTTGCGACCTATCACCCACTTACAATTTATCAAAATTTCTAGCTGCAATCATTTCTCCTGTTGTCGATTGTTCCAAAAACAGTTAAAAACTCTTTGGACTTTTTGGAAAATATTGATCATAATAGTAAGATATTACGATATTTTCCGCGCATGCGTCGCTCCGCGTGAAGAATGGCGGATCACCGTTTCCTATTGTCTAAGAAAATGGTTGAGTCGATATGTCAATATTTGCAATTGCACCAAATATCCAGTTTCGATAAAACTCGTTGCGTAAGATTTCTTAGCAACAACAAACTTTGGAAGGGGAGAAATTTTCTCAAACGACTTAAACAAGTTCAAAGTTCAAAACTTTGCAAGTCGCACCAAACAGAAATAAAAGATGGTTTAGGTCGCAGTTCGATTGTCAATGCTGAACTTGATCCAGAACAAACATGGGCTCGCACATTACCTTCACTGGTCGTTGTTTAGTTGTTTAGACTCGTTTCCGAATACTTCATCTTTGCCCCGCAAAGCTATTAAATCCTTTCTTACAGCTCGAAAAAAGAAAGTGAACAACGTAAACATTCTAACTATTAAGCGCGAATGGTTAATGGAAACCTCTTTCCAATGAGCTATACAACAATATTATAATGAAATAAATGGATTAGTTAACGCAAATCCTATTTCTGACAGTCCGTTGTCTCCCTGTGAATCGTCATCGGATACCGTTGACCTTTATTGCGTTTGAAATACCCCCTACGATGGAGGTCTAACGGTCGAGTGTGAAACATGTGGTCAATGGTTTCATCCCAGGTGTGTGTTTGATCGGTTATTTGCAGCTATAACATTTTCAGCTAAAGATTGGAATAGGTTACACTTGGTTTGTCCGGGTACGGATCTTAAATCAAATAAATTTTACGTCCATAAATCGACAAGCAAAACGTGTCAACTAAAGAACGGTCTGTCTCCCAACGCAACGGCCCACAACTAAGCGATGATAATTCAAGTGAGGAATGTCAGTGTGGAGTGAAGTATGTTGTTACATTTTGGTCGTATGTTTATAAAGTTGAGAGTCGTGTAAAATTGTGGGGTAAACAAGTCTGACATTGTATAATTTGACGCGACTGGAAGTGTTTGCGTCGTGTGGAAAACTAATCTGATTTCAGGTTTATACTTTACCAATTCGTAACCCAAGAAAAGGCGGCCTAGCACTACCAGACGCAATGTTTGTAACAACCCATTACGACGCTAATACAATCAGCCACTTTTTGGAAAACTTTTATTTGATGCGGTAAAAGTGTGTGGGAAAGCAAGAAAACCCAAGTTGGTAATAATTGATGGGAAACAATGGCAATGTGTCGTGAATCGCGGTTGGATTATTACAACCGTTGTTACAGAGTTGTAACAGGAGTGCCTGCTCATTGCGACCTGCAAAAGACGTCCGTCCCCAATTGCTACAGTCAAGCTATGAAAGCCGCCAAAATTTTGTGCAATAATTACAGTAAAGACAAAAAATACTAACACTATATTTGCGTGCTCAAATATTTCAGAGTTGGGCGGTTTAGTTGCTTCCTCGTCGACGATTTTATTCAATAGATCATTTTCAAAAACCTGCGTCTAGCCACGATCTTGACACGACAGTGGATGAAGCAGATTTTTTTTGACGCAAAGTCACCCGATGAACTACGGGAGGGCCGTTCCCCGTTTTATGTTCGACATAGAAATAAAATAGATGACCCGTAAAATGGTCCACAAATCATATGCCAACTGAATCGATAAATGTTTACTACAGTCCCGAACTTTTCGAGGGAGTACTCCAAACTGTTTTAAATAGAGTTTGTGCCACATCCAAGATTATGCTTCGAGATTTGTCACGGCTTTGCAATATCGTGTAAAGAAAGGCAAATCTTTTTATTGTCTTCGGTAGGAGTCTTGTAAGCATGCTAAGGTAATTTGATTTAACTGGTAGTAGAGGATGGACATAGGCTCCTAGTGTACGAATATATAATGTTTGGTTAAATCAAATTCCTATTGAGCTACCTGCGCTTTTGCGCAGTTTTGCGAATGCTTGGTGACCGGCTGGTTCGGTACAACGCCTGCTACTTGCGAACCATGATTTCTGTACGAGTCTGCCGTGATCGCTGGTCCCTAACTGATGTTACAGTGATGTGTGTGTTTTACTTTTTGTAGACTTCACCAAAATCGTTTTAATCCACAAATCGAGAAAATAAAGACTCGCCGCAAAAAAGTAGAAGGATATGTATTAGGTAAACAATATAAAAAAGTACGATAGTTGAACTTTGAACTACATGTTTATGTTAGTCTGGGGTTATGAAATGACCCAAGAGTCAAGTTTTGGGATCACTAACCCTGTTTACATGAGCGAAAATCCGCTTTGTGTGACGTCAAGCGTTCAATTCGCAAAAGCGTAAAGTTACATGGCTTCCAAGGCATTCAAGGTTTCAGATTCTCGCGAAAGGGTTTTTGAGTATATTTGGGATTGTTTGTGTATAGTCAGCAAGAAGACGGACAAAAATAGTTTAAATAGCATTGCAGCAGTTGCTTGCGTTTGTTATTTAAAGTTGACAGGCGAATTGCTAGTGTGGATGTAGAACTATTCAGTGAAGGAAATTGTTGGTTCTAGCAAGTAAGTAATTTATTTTTGCGCTGTTTAAGCGGCAGGGTGGCGAAAGACCCTAAGGTCACCTTGTCAGCCACCCTTGATTTCAAAACAGGCAATCAAATGAATAAACAAAACAGAAAACATACAAAGGTAAGAAAATAATCACCCATCGGAAAAAATTGCCTATTTACATTTAAGCAAAGAACAAAAACGAAAAAGAGATGGATCGACAAGCAAGTGTACTACAAAATGTACTGAAGAAACGAAAAAGGGCACGGGACGAAAAAGACGATTGTGGTTGGAAAACCAGAGTAAAAAAGATCAGCTAACAACGAACTACGATAGCAAAAACCGGTGACAAATGGGGAAAAATACGCATAGAACAAAAAACAATGTGTGTGATTATGAGAGGGCGTGATTATGAAAAGAAGTACAGGTGAAAGAATGATAAACAAACCGAAAGCACATAAGGAAATGAAAAAGGAAAGCAAATAAACAGATGACGAAGGAACAGAAAAAAAAGGAAAAATTGACAAAAAACTGCTAACCGTAACTTTATATGATGGACTGAAAAACAACATTGCAGTAGAGAACTTAAGTAAGCAAAGTGTAAACAAATATAGAATGCGTTTAGATAAATAATAAACAAACCGAAAATATGTGAGGAAATGAAATACGATGACGAAAGAAAAAAAGAAATACGATGACAAGAGCACGCAGATGAAAAGAAAAAAATTGCATTGCAGTAGCGAACTAAGTAAAGCGAAATGTATACAAAAAGTAGAAAGCGGGTGGATAAATAGTTAACGAACCGAAAATAGGCTGCGTGAGGAAATAAAAAACAAAAACGATGACGAGAGAACAGATGAAAATAAATAAATAAATAAGATACCGAAAAACGCGAGCTGAAAAGATGACATCGTTGCAGCCAATTTAAAATAAGCAAACTGTAAACAAAAAATAAACAAACTGTAAACAAAAAATAAACAAACTGTAAACGAAAAATAAGCAATGTTTGCAACAGGATTCTTCTGCCGCATGGGATTTTTTTTTCGAAACAACATGTGCGTTTTTGTCAAGGGCGTATTTGTCAACAAGTTCATTGTATGATACTGCGCTTTGCATGGGAGACAAATTTTGAGTACCCAAGTGTTTTTGCGGAATTTGGAGCTTGGGCCCAAAGATTAATTGCAAAGTATTGTAGGCATTTGAGACCTGAGTTTGTTTGTACCTGCGGATGATGATAGTTTTGGAATTTGGTTTGCCTGGTGTTGTGATCGTGGACTTGGGATGTTGGTATAAAATATTGGTTGAACACCGAAGGCAGAAGGTGTTTATCAAATTTGTACATAAATTTATATATTTCCAAATGAAGCATGTCATTAATGTCAAGTATCCGTAGGTCTTTATATATTGGCTGCATGTGTGTTCTGATGTCAGTGTTACTTATGAGTCTTATTGCCTTATTTTGCAGTACTTGAATATGGGCCAAATTGGTGGGATAAGCACGTCCCCAGTTTAACACACAATATTGAAGGTGTGGATGAATCAACGCATAGTACAGAGTTAAAAGTGTAGGTTTGTTGACAAAAGTTTTTATTTTAGCAATTATCCCAATTGACCTAGCTATTTTTGATGATATGCATGATATATGATTTTTCCATGTAAGTTTATCATCTATATAAAGTCCAAGGTATTTGGTGACATTAGTCCAAAATTGTAGTGGATCAGGTGGACGAGTATTATGAAATAACATAAAATTGGTTTTCTGGTAATTAATTGATAGCTTATTACACCGCATCCAAATGTCTGCTCCTGTAATTCCGCACTGAATTTTGTTGTTTAGGCTTGTTAGTGAGCTGTCAGACTGAAAGAGGATTGTGTCATCTGCGAATAATCTGCATAGGAGGGGGCTGGATAGTGGTAGATCATTGACATATATTTGAAACAATAGTGGTGATAAAATGCTGCCCTGAGGTAATCCGTGTGATGGTGTGCATGCATTTGATAAAGTGTTGTTGATTTTTGTGTGTTGTTTTTTATTGGTCACATAACTCATGAGCAAATCTAACGGCCCACCACGTATACCATAATGTTGTAATTTGTGCTTTAAAATACCATGATCGATTGTGTTAAAAGCCTTGGAGAGGTCCATGAATATAGTGCAATGGTATTGTTTATGGTCTAAGCCAGGGGTGGGGAACCTGCGGCCCGCGGGCCGCATGTGGCCCGCTTGCCTTTTTAATGTGGCCCCCGTCACAATTTTAGTATACAACATAATTTTAGTATACAACATATTTTAGTATAGGTACAGTATACAACATAGTATAAAAAACAATAAAATTTTTATGTACAAATATGTCCTTGAAAAGACTTCGACACTTCTGGTAATCTCCCCATCCACATTATGACGCCAAACTTCTAAAAATTGCTACACATTCAACCACTTGCTTTATTTGTGACGTAACAGTCACTCGATTGCCTCTCCTTGCAGTAACAAATCATTTGTCATGTGGTGTATTTTTTCGAATTGCGTTTAGAGCTGTTAGCGTGGATCCTTATATTGGTATTTTAAACATGTTCTTGGAAAAAAAAGACAGATCGATATAATGGAGCTAGGGTATTCCAGAAAGAATGGACAATCTCTTATTTTTAGTCGAAATAAGTGATAAACCTGTATTATAATATTATAACACGGAATTTAACAAAATGTTTGGCCCGCCCGAAAATATTGTGCAATTCATGCGGCCCGCAGTGCTAAGTAGGTTCCCCACCCCTGGTCTAAGCTATGCAAAATATTTTCATAAAGGTCAGCTGTTAGTAGGTCTGTTGAGTGTTGTCGACGGAACCCAAATTGGTGCTCAGAGATGGCATTATGTTTTTCAATAAATTTTGTCAATGGAGCTAGTAAAAGTTTTTCAAATATTTTACAGAAAATGGGAGTTATGGAGATTGGCCGAAAGTCTGAACATGTGGTCGGATTTTTATTTTTGGGTATTGGTGTGATGTGACTAATTTTTAAACATTTGGGAATATATGACAACATTATGCATTCATTATATAAGTCTGTTAAATATGGTGTGATGACTTCATTTGCCATTTTTATAAACCGAATTGGAATGTGATGTGGACCTTGTGATTTTTTGTCAGCTAAAAGTTGAATTTGTCTCTGTACATCAATGTTGATTATGGGTGGCAGAAAAAAGGAATTTGGACATGGCTGTTTTAAAAATTTTGTAAAATGTTCTTGTGTGGGTGTGATTTTTTGTGCCAGTGTCTGACCTACTGCTGCAAAATGTTTGTTCATGTGTTGTGCTATTTTCAGGCTGTCTGTGATTTTGCTACCATTGTTAGTTATCTGATTAATGACTGTTTTATTTGTTGTGCTATTAATTATTTCTTTTATAGTTTTCCATGTTTGTGTGGAAGTTGCACTGTATTTTAGCTGTGTGTGGTAATATTCCTGCTTTGCCACCCTTTTAACACGGTTCAATATGTTGCTGTAGGGTTTGTATTTTTGAATTTTTGTAATGCTTTTAGTTTTGTAGCATTCTCTAAACATTTTGTTTTTGATTTTTATTGACCTTAGGATTGCTTTTGAAATCCATGGTTTTTGTTTAAGTTTGTTTTCTTTTCTTGACAAGGGGCGCAGTGGTGCATGATCATGCAAGGTTTTAGCAAAAATGTTAATGAAAGAGGTGAATTTGTTTTCTAGATCTGTGATGTTTGTACTCTCTGATTGTTGTAATTCAAACAACAACCGGAGGTCCAGATCTGTCAAAAAGTTTTCAATGTTAAAGTTTTTTAATGAGCGAGTGTATGATAAAACTGGCTTGGTATGAAGTGTCTGTGTGGAGGTAATTGATAAAATAATTGGTAGATGATCTGATATGTCAAACTTTATAATTGCAGGAGATACCATATGTCTAGTGTTTGTGTAAAAGTGATCAAGTATTGATGGCTGACTAAAAGGCCCATATCTGGTTGGTTTGTCGATTGGTATGTTGCAGCCAGTACTGTGAATTGTGTTAATGTAGTTTTTTATTTTCGGTATGCAGCTGACATTTTGCAAATTTATGTTGATGTCCCCTCCTATGTAGTATGTGAAATTGTTTTGTTGAATTTGGTCCAAACGCTTTGCAAAGCCAATTTCAAAATCTGAAAAGTCAAAATTAGGGTGACGGTATATGACACCTATGATAATGGTGCTATTGTTCCTATTCTTAGTTTCCAGCCATAAATCTTCGCATTGATTGACGGTGGGAATATGCAAATCGTTTCTTAATTTTATTGAAATGTCTTTGTTGACATATATGCCAACAACACCTGCCTTCGTAGTGGAGTCAGAATGAAAAAAACAATATCCGTTTATGTCAAAATTAAATGGGGCTTGGCTTATGTTTATTTTAGTTTCTGACAATAGAATAAAGTTTGGTTGAATTTTCATTTCTGCTAGTAACTCCTCAAGTTTGTGCTTGTTTTTGTTTAGGCTCCGTATATTGCAGTGCAGGATTGTCAGTGTTTTATCTGTTTGTGTTTCAGTTGATCGATTTAATGCTCCTATTGATTCAACTTTACATTGTCCCATGTTTTCAAATGATTCATTTCTTATTTTATCACAATCAGTATTGTTTTGTGTAATATTTGTTTTTTTTCCGGAATCCATTGCATATTTACTTGACACACAAAAACCACATAAACATTAAACCCAAAACAAACTTATCTTTCATTCAATTTCAAGTCCAGTTTTCAGAAGGTCTTCTGGCGAGTCAATTTGCAGCCACTTTCCATTCACTTTTATACTGATTCTGCCATATGAACTGCCAGTTGCTTCCACTGCTGGGGTTTGTTTCAGGTAATACATAAGTTTGTACCTTATAGGTGTCAGATCTTCATTTATATAAATTTTTTGGTTTCTAAGTTCCCTTTTTTTCATCATGAATTCCTGACGCTTCTTAAAGGATACGAATTTGGCAATTATTGGTCTCGGGCGGGATTCTCTCTTTTTGCCAACCCTGTGGGCTCTTTGAACATCTGATGGCGACAAAGAAATTTGCAATTGCTTTCATGTAAAAGATCATGTAAAAGTTTTTCCCCATCATCATTTCCAGTGTCTGATTCCGGTAGTCCATAAATCCGTATGCTTTCTTTCCGTCCATATTGTTCAAGTTTGTCCAATTTGTAAATAGTACTGTTTAGTTTTTGTTGCACATTTCCTGTTTGTTCTTGGCATCGACGTAACTCTTGTTTTGTGTCCAGTAGTTCTTGTCTTACTAATGCTGCCTCTGTGTTTGCCTCATGTAAAGCTTCTTTAATTTCTTCAATATTTTTTTGTACGCTGAATAAAATATCCAATTTCTTTTGCATTTCTTGCAGTTCAGTTTGCAGTTCTTTAAGGGTCATGGTTCCTATTGCTTATTCTAGCATATAGAAATCTTACATTACTTGTGCAGGAGTGGAAACTATTGGGAAGCAGATGTCCAGTTGTACAATGGATTGAAATCGTTAGCATGAGAAAATCAACATTTATGAGATTGCTGGAATTATTGTATCATAACATAAAACCAGGTTTGTTTCTCTTACTTGATCAAAACACATCTTACTGCTGATTTTAATTGGTTTACCTTAAGATGATACGGAAAGCTACGAGTGCTGAAAAACGAATGGCAATTACCTCATCCGTGGAATATTGAACAGTTGCTCACAACTTTGGTGTGAGCAAGTCTTCAGTTTACAATTGCCCAAAAAGGTTGGAAGAAGTTTGAACTTGTATGCAATGTAAATAGGGAAAAAAATGCATTGAAAATTTGCAGATTTTGCATGGATATAAACAAGCTGGTAATGTTGATAAAGATGCCTACTGAAAATGAAGCTAAGGAAATAGCAGAAAGAATAAAAAACAACCAACAGGTACGTAGCGACTACTTTGACTGCTATTTTCCACAGGTATGTAACGACTTCTTTGACTGCTAAAGATATTACCGATATTTATGTGTTTCAGATATATGGTTGCATTGATGGGAGCCACACTCCTAACACAGCACCGACTGTCAAAAAGGATTATACGAATAGAAAAGGCCCCTTTTTCTCACGCAAGCGTCACACAATGTGGCTTAAGTAAAACGCGGACACCAAGTGAACGACAATTCGTTTTAATTGTTTGGTCAAATCCGGTTTTTGTGCGAATGAAAACGAAAACGTATAAAGCACAAATCGCACTCGAAACACAACAAGTAAACATACCGACTGTTTGGCCACAGGGGTTTTGGTATTAAATGTTGCTTTAAAGGCCGAACAAATCCTGCACAAACAACCAAACATTTACAGGTTTCGAACAAAACTTCACATTACAGTACAAAGCCAAACTTGCCAGCAAAATGATTCACAAATGCAGCTTTATCAAACTCAGCAATTTATTTATACTTTCTAGCTGCTAAATAAAGGTATCAGAGTTTAGATTGATGGCTTCAATTCAAATTATGCCTGTCAGCAGTTCACAAACGTACACCACGAGGCAAGTTACAAATGATTGCAACATACACAGTACACAGGCAATTGACGTCACGCATTGGAACATTAATTGTCACGCAATCGAACACTAACTGTTGCGTCACAGGACAATTGTTATACGTTTGCTGGACAAAGTTATATTCACAGCAGTTGATAAAAACGACGTAACAAAGATGTTTAAATGAACAAGTTCCTCAAGAAAAGATGTTCAAATGAACAAGTTCTGAAACTAATGTAATGTGGTTTGTTAAATTTGTTAGTTATGATACCAATAAAAAGCTGTATGGCTAGTTTTGTTTTGTGTGACAATAATCTGTGAAGAGCACTGATCTCTTATAAACCCTGGATTGCGCTACTCCGTTGAACGGTTGGGTGATTTTTGAAGCAAATTGAAGCGTAATGGCGGCTGAAAAGGAAGCCCCAAAAATGCATTGCGGGCAATGGGGAGAGAGTGGAAAAATGTCGATAAATTTTGTTTTAGGCATTTTTAGGGCGATTTTTTCAGATATGATCAGTAGTTTAATAGGACGCATGTATTCCAGTGTGTAATAACCTATAAATATGCGTAGATTGACTGTGAGGTGTAAGTATGTGTACTGGGAATTAAAACGTTTTTAAGTTAGTGTTGAAATAAATCCTTACTGAGTTGTAATAAATGTTTTTTTGGTTCAATATGAGTAGTTTACATGCGTTCCTCTATATTTAAGACATAAATCCAACAAGAATGGCTCTTTCCTTCACACATAATGATGTGATACTTCATTTAACATCATCTTGTGCTGATCCAAACTGCTGTTTTTGATTGTCACCAAAGTCTTTGAACTAAAATGTGACTTTAAAGTTTTTTAAAAGTTTGTTGCAGTAGGTTTAACATTTTTTTGTATGCTACAAACTGTAAACCTAGTATGCTCATTTTTTAGCTTATTTAATGTAACCTTTCCAGTTTGCAACCAACATGTGCAGAATAAATTTTTGGTAAAATGTTTCGAATTCTCAAACTTAACTAAACTCCAAAATCTCAAAGAGATACATGTACATAAATGCATTTAAGACCTCACACCCAAATGCCTATTTATGTACTATTCTGGTCAGAATCATGACATATTGTTTTATTTCCATTTCATTTCCATTCAATATGCAATTTCCTGCAAAAAAAACATGCCTACACAACACTCCAACACTTAAATTCTTTCTTGCAAAACAGGAATGAAGGCAACGATTACAAATGCACTATATAGCCAAGTTCATACAGATATCCTGCATTTATTGTCAGATGCATCACTATTATTGGTGATCCCATTATAACAGATCAAGTTTAAAGTTGTTAATTAAGTTTAAAATGTGCAGCATATCATGTCACAGGCTGTGTTTCAGAGATGATTACAAGACATACTTAGTCTTAGTAAAAGAGTATACACACACAAAATATTTAATGTAATTCCAATTCCTTCGTAGTGTATTTGTTGTAGAAAAAGGCTGTATTGTAATCTTGCAGTGTCGTGAAGCTTGAGGGTGTGGGAAGAAACTAAAACATTTCCAGTGGACTTTACCTAAGACAATTAATGTTGCTTATTGGAGAAACATAAACCCTATTGTGTCTGAAATGTTTAGAAACAACTTCATGAGAATTTTTAAAGTTTATAATAACACCAATTTTATAATAGGTAATAAACACCCCAATCAAATGCACTCAATCAAGAAAAAAAGTCAAATACTGTTAAAAATATTTTGAGCAAAAAATATTAATTGTATTATTATTTTGCGTTTTTAATTAAAACGTTCAAACCACTTGTTCCTCAAAATTTCCTGGAGTTTGATGACAGTCAAAAACAGCAGTTTGGATAAGCAAAGTAATGTCACACAAAGTATCACATCACCTTGTGTGAAAAAAATAGCCATCTTGTTGGATTTAAAGCCTAAATACTTAAAAAAGCACGGAAATTACTTATATTGCACAAGAAACATTGACTACCACTCAGTAAAGATTTATTTCAACACTAACTTAAAAACGTTTTAATTTCCAGTTTACATACATACACCTCACAGTCAATCTACGCATATTTATTGGTTATTGTACACTGGAAGACATGCGTCCTATTAAACTACTGATCATATCTGAAAAAATCGCTATAAAAATGCCTAAAACAAAATTTATCGACATTTTTCCACTCTCTCCCCATTGCCCGTGTATCGGACCTTGGACTTTTCATTGAAAACATATCGGACCTTGGACTTTTCATTCAAAACATATCGGACTTTGGACTTTTAATTCAAAACATTCACTTGCATGCATTTGTCGTGACGTATATTTGCCTCGGTCAAACTCGGTCAAACCTCGCCTTTTTCTACACAGAAACTTGACCGGCTATTAAACCTGTTTTTCTTATTACCCCACCGGTCATAAACTGACTGAAGGCTATTGTTTTATCGCCCCGCTTATGTGTTAACAAGAACCTAGTCTAAATTAGCTCTCAGCCATGTTGCATGTGACGCTTCTACAAGCATTTCAATGAATAATTGCGGTTTAGAACTCAGTTAATATTCTCGGCCGTACGTGTTTTACAACCATACCAGTTTTACAACTTGTAATAACATTTGACCTGACCGCTATATAAACCGCATCAATTTAGACTTAAAATCAGTTACTAGTTTTTGCTTTAGCGTTGATATATCACAGTTGACTCGTGGCGCGGTGAAAATTGTGTTGTGTGTTTAGTCGCCAGTGGCGCTTGCGTGACATGCCTTATTGAAATATAATGTGGGAACGTTAAATTAACCTTGCGTCTTTTGAGGTTTGTTTAGCCAGCGATAGTTGTTTTTTTAGAGTCAGATAAACGGCAGTGTTTTTAATTGTCTACATTGAAGGTCAGTACACCCGCAATGCATTTTTGGGGCTTGCTTTTGCAGCCGCCATTACGCTTCAATTTACTTCAACCGTGACGGCCAGTAGCGCAATCCAGGGTTTATAGAGATCAGTGGTGAAGAGTCATAGAATATGTTGAAAACGCTGACCGTGACTAAATTGACTTAAATGAAACATGACAATTTTTGTTGTCGAACTGAAATACTTCGATCTTTTTCGACTCGTTTATATCTATTTTTTCTATTACTTTTTTTTCTATATTCCTGTTGTGTTTTACCGTATTTACAACCGCTTCGTTTCGAAGCTGTGCCACGTGTGTTTTTGTTTTTCACATTATTACTGCATGTTATTGTGTTTGGCCCGTCGCTGTGCAAGTAAACAAAATACACAAATGATGCCGTCTGCTGTTTAAACTTATTGCGTAACAAAAATTACTCACAATGGAGTTGCTAATTAAGATTTGTATTACTTGTTTTTTTTTTTTATTACTTGTTTTTTCTGCACAAAACAATGGCTAGAAAACTAGGAATGTAGTATTTCAATATATTGCCAACTTATATATGTTCAGTAAAGGCTAAAATTTGTGGGGGCAGCACCCCCACAAATTTTAGGCACGAGCCGCCACTGGTCTAGAAAGCAATAAAAGGGATTAAAATTAGAAAAGGCATTAAAAACAGAAAAGTCTAATGGTTCCTTTGCACAAAAAATCAATCCTTAACTGAAAGCCCAACAGACTAAACTGACTGGACACGCAATGAAAGATAAGAAACGCACCAAACATAAAAGTGTAAAAGGCGAAGGAAAAACACACGTTACTTACACCTCGGTAAAAACATTTTTTTAATGTTTATTTTGCATTGATTTTATTTAGCCATTTGTCTTCGGCTAAATCCAGGTCAGCAGTACGTGGCTGTTCAACAAACACGACACAATAGCAATTTCAATTGATGGCTTCTTCGCAAACTCGTTTGGATGTCGTTCTTTATAATAGTGTAAAAGCGCCGTCCCATCATCGCTCTGCGAAGTATCAAACTTCGCCCAAATGGCACGGTGACCCGACCACCGAGTTGCAAACCGATTTTTTGTCTGGTCTACATATTGTTCTTGGCATAAGTTGCAAGTGGCGACGTAAATGCCATAACTTCTGCATGTGAGATGTTGCAAGATTTTAAATCTGCGCATCCAGGTTTGTAGAACTGCGGTATGTTTAACCATGCCGGTTTTGTGGTTTCCATGGTTGCCACATAGAGCACAATGCCCGCAAGGATAGCATCCTGATGGAGCGCAATGGTTTAGTCGCCCTAAAGCAAGTTTCCTGGGGCGTAAAAACAGTTGTTGTAGGGAGGGGCGTCGTTTATATGTCACCATACAGTTAGGTTTTCTTTATCTGTGAGGTGCAGTAGCGCTGGAAATTCCGTGGCCCAAACGAGTTTCTTTGTTCTTTCCTTTTCACACGTACTGTTCTTGGAATGCCTTTTGTATTCGTAACGCTGATCTTTCCAAGCTTTTGCCTTTTTAACTACAGCAGCAGTCATTCTTTTGCCAAACCCGAGCAGCTCGCCTTTAACTGCAACCTTTTTAGGCTGTTTTTGTAATCTACGTACAACTGGTTAAGATATCTCAGCCGAATCGCTTCAGCCAGTACAATGGAACGAAAAGTTGCAGGCGCATGGTGCAATCATCCATGTAAAAACAAACGATTGTTGCTGGTTGGCTTGGTGTAGCTACACGTTACAAACCGATAGGGATGTGCTGGCGTTGTTCTGTGAAGCACATCTTAAAATTCCAATCTCTTGTTGTCTTCATTTGTGTGTAACGTGCGCAAGGTTAGGTTTAACCCAAATAGCGCAAATTGATGTTTGAGGGCATGATTAATTCGCTAGGACACCTTACCAACGCAAATAAAAACAATGTCATCAATAAATCTCTTGAAGATTTGCGCTTGAGACAGAACTGGGGCGATTCCAGAAATAATGTGATGCATGGCTGTGGTTGTCGCCGGTTGCTATGCCATTTTTTATTCCATAAAAGTGTTTCTGGAACTGCGTGAACACGTTGGTAACAGTAAAGGTTGTAAGTTGGATGATAATCTGTTCGAGTTTATCAGAGTACGTGGAGTGGTTATTTAGTGCATTTTCCAGCGAAGACTTTATGAGAGAATGTTTGATGTTGGGGTATAGCGATACAACGTCAGCTGCAACAATATGCAGAGGGTTTGTATCTAGCTGTTCTGGTATGCTGTTAATGTTAGCCTCTTCCCAGTCAAGTAAGCTGTTGATATACTGTCTGCTGCCTTTGCAAAGCTCATCTACCGAAGTATGGCAAAATTCCGCACTGATCGGTTGAAGAAACGCGGTTACACGTGTGTTTGTAATGTTGCCTGAAGCCTGCACAAGTCTGACAGGTATATCTTCAATCGAAATGTTACCAAGTTGCGTCACTTCCAGCTTGTGCGTCTTAAAAAGAGGATATGCACAAGCGGGTTCCTGAACAGAAAAGAACTTTGCGATAGCGCCTGGTATATGTTTATACTTTCCATTAGCAATTTTCATGCCTATTACATGCTTCTTCGGCATGGCATCGTCTATGGCACCAGCTTGATTGTCACACACCTCACGATACCTCATTGAGAATAACCACTTTTCCGTCTTTATCTCACATGCACATAACAATTTTGTTGTCCTGGATTACATTTAGACAAAACCCCATTCCACACTCCTGACGTGTTCAACCCATTCAGTTGACTCCAACCGCGCGGTCCAACGAGGTGTAGGTACAAATTTTAAACCGTGAGCGAACTGAAGCTTCCGCTACCCGAATGTTATGCAATTGTGTTGATGGTTTTCGCCTGTTTTTGTATCTCTTTCCGTCCCTGGTGTTCTTGGATTGTGCACGCTGAATGGTTTTGAGCGTTGCACGAAAGTTGCCCTATAGGTGGTAATTACTAGTGATGCACCGAACCCGCCTAAAAAGGTTCGGGCCGAAACCGAATATTCGACCATGACGCCGAATAATTTCGGCCGAATCAGGCCGAACCTAAAATCCCCTTTTTTATGGACGTTTTCAACTGAACCTTGTGTTGTTGATGCAAGTAAACTCAATTGACAAACCAAAATCACTTTCACACTGCGGAAGCTTTTACTAAACTTGTAATATTTTGGAGACAGTATGGCTCGTATTTTATAGATACTACAAATAGTTAACTTACGATGTTTCGTGTTTTAGTTATTGCTAAAACAACTCAACATGGAAGACGGAGAAAGCGGAATTTGAAAAATAATGCCGTACCTTCTTTATTTTCATTCAGAGAAACAGTCTCAAAAGAAAGCAAAAGACAAAGAAATCAAAATCGCTCTGTCTGTGATGTGATACCAGATGTAGCTTGTGAAATTGCAGCAAGTTCTATGGATACAGAAGTAACATCTGAATCCAATGAATCTGCTATTTGCCAATCAAATGCAACAGTTGCTACACAAACAGCTGGCCCAATGCTGTTGTGCAACAAAGTAAATTTTAATCTTGAAGTCTTTAAAAATGACAACTCTGCTGTACAATATTACACTGGGTTTGATGATTACGAACATTTTGATCTGTTTTTTAACATTTTGGGTCCTGCTACTTCAAATTTGAACTATAAATGTAATGTTTTGAGTCCAAGAAATCAACTATTCCTTACCCTCATTAAGCTTCGACAAAATAAAGATCATCAAGATCTCGGCATCTTATTTGGCATATTTAAGGGAAGCATTTCAAAAAAATTTTCTACTTGGGTTAAATTTTTATGGCATCAGCTAAAAGAAATCAACACGTGGCCATCTTCTGAAGTAGTAAAGCAATCCATGCCACAAAATTTTAAACAGCAATTTCCAACTACAAGAGTTATTTTGGATGCAACAGAAATTCCTATTGAAAGACCTATTGATCTAAACTCACAATCAAGTACATTTTCTACATACAAGAATAAAAACACAATCAAAACTATGGTGGGTATAACACAAAGAGGAACATTTTCATTTGTGAGTGATAGCTTTGGGGGAGCAGCAAGCGATAGACAGATTATCGAAGATTGTGAATTGTACTTAGAAGCTGCAACCCGGTTTGAACCGAAAGATAGCCTAATGGCAGATCGTGGAATGATGGTGCAAGATCTTTTTACCATGCATGATGTGTTTGTTAACACGCCTACAATGCTTCGTGGGCAGTCACAACTAGCATCAAAAGATGTGGTAAAACATTGACGTATTGCATCAAAAAGAATTCATGTCGAGCGTGTGATAGGCCTGGCAAAAACTTATAAAATTCTGCAGTCAACAATTCCACACGGCTTGCTTCCTCTTGTATCTAAAATAGTTTTTGTCTGTTTTATGTTGACAAATTTTCGTCGAAGTGTAGTGAATGAACTTGCATAATAAAAACATTTTATTGCTTTTGAATGGAACACTGAAAAAGCATGCATAACAGAACAGATTACATAGGAAACGAAACCTAAACAAAATTACAAATGCATTTAGCGAGAAATGGTCGCCAGTGTGTTTCATAAAAGGTTTTTAACTGGGGAAGCACACATGTGGCATAAAATTGAGGATCTGGTTTTACTATTTCCATGTAAAAGTCACAAAATATATATACAATAAAATAGCATTGTGATTTTCTAGTTATTGCAAGTTGACCTTGAATTTGAAAATAATAATTGTGTGTGTGTTTTAAGGGAAAGTTTTCCATCTACTAATTGAAGAAATGGAAAGTCTTTGCCAACTGCTATTTTAGAATTTCTACCGCATTTAACTTCTGCTATTGCATAAGAGTGGCAGCCAAATAGGGTTCTTCTACACTTATGTGCAGCCCACAAGAAAACACATCAAAACCAGTAAGCAAAGAAAATTCCTGCAAAGCTATTAATTCATACATTTTTCCATGGTTTACAGCAGAGGAATGAATTTCTTTGTTGGAATATATAGCTTTGCAAAGCTTTTCCATGTCTCTCCTGTGGGTTGCATGAACTATTTCTCCAAATTTTGATGATGTGATCCTCCATTTTCTTTCATCATGCCATGCTCTGCAATCACTTTGTGATAAGGTGTTCATCTCAATGTCTGCTGCCTTCTCCTGAGAAACCTACAAAATTACATGAGTATAGCATTATTACATCTTGTATTTCTTTTACAATAAAAAACCTACTCTTTGTGCTCTATCTACCCAGTGTTCCAAGAATGGTAAGAGACAATAATCATGGTCATCTGCAGTCACTCTCAAATCTGCTCGCTCACAGATGTGCCTTATGGATAAATCTTTTTGTGAATTGCTGCAATAATTGATCACTGTGTTCCATACATAGTCACAATATCCAGGCATATTCCGATATTTTGATGGTCTTGGATCTTCATTACAGGTGCTTGAGTTAAACAAAGAAGAAGCTGAAACTGCTCTCTCTGCAAAGCATACAAAGCTAGTTTATAAACATAACAGCATGATATTCAGCATACCAAACACAAATGAACAACAAACAACATAACTTGCATTGATGAAATTCTGTAAGCCAGAATTATATGAAATATAATGCATGACCCTTAGTGATAACCATGTAATTCAGACCAAAACAGTGCTCAGGCAGAACTTGTGCTGAATGGTGCCTGATTCTATAGCTTACGTTTCCGAGATAATCTTTTACGCTTTGATGTGCTGGGCTGGTGAAAAGACTGCAATTGTTCTGTACATGATGGTCTTACTTGTACCACATTACTTTTTACGAAATCTGCTAATATTAAAGCAACCGCAGCTAAGTGCTTGCATGACCCATGAGGTCCTTTTCCTGCTGGGCATTCACATGTTGTATTTAATATTTCTCCTTCACCACTTAAACTAAGATTGATGTTGTAGCAAACATGCTTCTTCATAGATGCCTTTACAATTCCAATAATAAATGTCACATTGTTGAGCAAAAGCTCACTGCATGCCTGAATGTGGTTTGCAGCAAGTAACAGCTTTCCTTTTTTAATAGACTTGACATCACATAATTTATCAGTCGCTGCCCGGAATCTGAAGTAACTTTGTATATGTGAGCTTGTTATATTTGGAATATCTGAGTCACAATTAACTTGCTTGAATCCAGATTTTGGCCAGAACACTGTGTCCTGTGATACAGTGTCTACAAACGAACAGGTGAAGTCATCATTTCTTTCATAGGCTTTTAAGCTGTAAATATACAAAAAGTTGTCATTCTTGCAAATTTGCGAACCATAAGGTATAAACATGTTGTATAGTCGTGCTAGTGCATGTTAACTCACTAAACTTAACATAATGTTTACCGGGTAATCAATTCTTCTTGTTACATCTCCACGTTCAGTTACGCATGATTAATTTGTCCCACTGTTCCCCTGCTATGACGTTACAATCGCCATGTGCGTAACAGTAAAATTGGAAGTTTTTTGGTTCATTTTACTGTACAACGTGGTCGAGTAAGGTGATTTATTACTGCATTAAGTAAATTCGTTTGTGTTGCATTTTTAGAGACAAATAAGGCTAAATAAAATATTGTGACGACTGACTAATTAATCTTCAAGTGAAGGCTGTTTACCGTTCATGGCTTTATGTGTGACTTATGGCATGCTGTAGTTTCCTATAGTCATTGCAGCGATTGTTTCATCGTCTTGCAACTGTTGATACGTGTACTGTACCTGTTGACCTGTGTCGCAAAATAGTTGGTAAGTTAGTCATTGGCATTTTTGGGCGTTAACATATGTCAATGTGTTTCGTTTTCTTGTTTAGAAAACCGTTCCCGTCTCCGTTCGTTCTCAACCCTGTTCTATCCGTTCCTAAATTGTGTACGACGTTGTGGTTGTTGCCGCTGTTGTCGCTGTGGATTATTACACGAGATTCGGGAAGTGTGATTTGTGTGGGAAAGGGCGGGGCGTGTTTCAACGTGACAAACCCCTTTGTGAGGCTCAGCCTTGCAGGTCGTCCGTTCAGAGTCTACATAAAGAACTTTTCAACTACTGCTCGTTGAAAATAAAGTTTTCAACTTTTGCTTGTCGAAACAGTAGTTTTCAACTGTTTCTCGTTGAAAATAAAGTTTCTACTGTCGCTGACTGAGAGAAGCTTTCTACTCTTCCTTGTCGGAGAGAAGCTGTTGCTCGGTGAAGAAAAATGAATACCGACATGACTGAGGAGGATAACGGTGAAAAGCTCGTCAAATTGCAGCGTTCACTGCAAGAAGCCTACACCCGAACGGAACGATTAATGGTCAGTCCCAAAAACTTGGTTTGTGTGCATTCGTCGGTGCGAATTGTCGATGGAAGATACCGACTTCTTGTGGAACATATAACTTCCAATTTATCTGAAAATGAAGATCTTGATAAGGATTTGTTAAAGCGATACGCTGAGGAGAAGACTGAGTTCGATGCCAGGGTTGCTGAATGGATTGAAAAGGCCGAGCATTCTACGTCCCTGCCGCCACCAGTTGTTTCAAAAAAGTCGAAAGAACAGAACTTGCGCGAGACAGAGCGCCAGTTGGCTGCCGACGCCGAAATTCGCGAGGTACAACGTCAAGCCGAATTAGCCGAAATCGAAGCTCGCGGATGGGAAGGTAAATTTGAAGCGGAATTCGTTTGTCCCCCAACCGTAGAGAGGCCTTTTGTACAAACGGTTAACGAATGTCCAAAACCTGTACCGCGTTGTGACAAGCAGGAGCTGCCTAAAGTAAGTCATCAGCCTCCTATCTATGCTACTCCGCAATACGATTGTCAAAATAGGAATAATCCCATAGTAGCGCAGGAAGAAAACGACTGTTCGAGCTGCCTGCGAAGAAAACGACTGTTCGAGTCACTACCACCACACATTGCTGCATAGGCCTGCTCCAGCCGCAAAGCCAGAGTCACAAGCGACACCAGCTGAGCCGCAAAAGGTCGCTTCATAATCAGTGACAACGCTGGCGAATGTGGTTACGACGACGTGTATCAATGCCTCGTACCGGTCGAGGTAAAATACGAAGGCTGGAAAGTTTTAACTTACGCATTTTTGGATATCGGCTCTACCGGAACCTTCTGTAAAGTAACTAAAGGTTGATTGAAGCCCTGGACATGAAAGGTAAAACTAAGGAGATTGTTTTACAAACACTGACAGATGAAGCCAAAGAGCATACGGCAGTTTCAGTGAGTTTCTCTGTTTCTCCAGTAGGTGGCGGAGATGATATATTTCTCCCTAAAGTAATAACCGTTGGTGAAATCCCCGTTCGTCCTAATCCGATTTTTAGCAAAGAAGCATTCAGGGGTGCCCCACATTTACGTGACTTGGATTTTCCCTTAATCGAGAAAGGAACTGTAACATTGCTGATTGGTCTGGATAATCCAGACGCCTTGTTCATTGAGGAGATGCGTCGTGGTCCAAAAGGGAAACCGTTTGCTGTCAAGACACCTTTTGGATGGACATTATTTGGCCCTTCACTCCTTCCGTGTGCATCATCGAGGTATCAGGTGAACTTCGTGAAGTCTAGAGACAGCTCTTTACAGAAGCAAATCTCTAGTCTGTGGGAGACAGATTTCGGGGACGAAACTGCTGTTCTAGATTTTCCCACATCGCGCGAAGACAGAAAGACGTATGGTATCATGCAAAAAGACGTGAAAATGGTGGAAGGTCACTATGAGCTGCCGTTGCCGTGGAGAGAAAGCTCAGCTTGTTTGCCAGATAACAAGCCGATGGGCGAAAGACGGCTGACGTACTGGAAGCGACGCCTGGAGAAGAATCAATCGCTGAAGAAAAAGTACGTGAGCACAATGCAGTCCTACCTCGAGAAAGGGTACGCAAGAGAGATACCTCGAGAAAAAATCGAATCGGTTGATGGTGTTTGCTGGTATTTACCACACCATCCTGTACTTCATCCCCGTAAGCCAGACAAGGTTCGTGTAGTTTTTGATTGCGCTGCAAAGCACAAGGGCGTTTCTCTCAATGATGTGCTGATGCAGGGCCCGGATCTCGTAAATAGTTTGGTGCGTATTTTGACTCGATTTCGCAAAGAGCGGTACGCTTTAGTGGCAGATATAGAATCGATGTTCCACCAGATTCGTGTTACCCCTGAGGACAGGGATGCCTTGCGATTTCTGTGGTGGCCTGGAGGTGATTTGACAAATGAACCAACAGCGCATCAAATGTCTGTGCACCTGTTCGGGGCGACTTCATCCCCTAGTTGCGCGAGTTTTTGCTTGAAGCAAACAGCCTTGGATTTTGGTCAAGATTTCAATGCACAGGCGTCTTCGGTCGTCAGAAGAAATTTTTACGTGGACGACTGCCTGACTTCGGTTGCATCTACAGAGGAGGGAATTCAAATGACCAAAGAGATTTCAGATTTGTTGTTACGCGGAGGATTCCACTTGACTAAATGGCTCAGTAACAACCAGAAGATCCTGTCAAAAATTCCTGAAGAAGAGAGGTCAAAGGCAGTGCAAAACAAAAGCTTGAGTGATGACGTCACAGAGAGAGTGCTTGGTGTCCACTGGAACGTGCATGACGATACGTTTGGATTTAAGGTCAACCTTCCTGAAACGGCGAAGACTCGAAGAGGACTTCTTTCTGCATTGAGTTCACTGTACGACCCTCTTGGATTCGTTGCGCCGTGCACGCTTGGAGCCAAACTATTACTCCAAGGTTTGTGCAAACGTGGAGTTGGCTGGGACGACCGCATTTTGGAATCGGAAGCAACACAATGGAGCGAATGGCTTGGGCGTTTACCGAAGCTTCATGACCTGTGTCTTCCTCGTTGTTTTAAGCCCGATGATTTCGGCGATGTGCAAAGTTGGGAGTTACACCACTTTGCAGATGCTTCCTCCGTGGCCTACGGAGCTGTGTGTTATCTGAGGATATTCGACGTCGGTTCGCGTGTTCACTGCGTGTTTCTTGTTGGCAAGTGTCGACTAGCGCCGCTGAAAACAGTGTCAATTCCAAGACTGGAACTGACAGCGGCAGTTTTATCCGTGAAGCTAGATGAAATGATGCGACGAGAGCTTGGCTTGCCAGTGCATCGGTCTGTGTTCTGGACAGACTCAACTGCCGTCCTACAGAGCATCAGGAATTCCAAGAAAAGATTCCCTACGTTCGTTGCTAATCGAATTGCAAGGATTGAAAGGCAAAGCGATCCTTCAAGCTGGAGACATGTTCCTTCAAAGCTCAATCCGGCGGACGAGGCGTCACGTGGGTTGTCGTCAGAGGCGTTAGTGACGACTGGCCGCTGGTTGCGCCGTCCGCAGTTTTTGTTGGAGTCTGAGGATCACTGGCCTGTGAGTCCGATTGTTTTACCCGACTTGCCTCCTGAGTTCAGTCCCGTAAAAAGGCAGGAAGTCTCCATACATATGGTTTTAGAGAAGCAGTCCATTGTTGAGAGGATCATCCATCGGTACTCTTCGTTGCATCGTTTGAAAAAGAGTATCGCCTGGCTGCTTCGATATAAGAAATTTTTACTGTCGCGTGTTCGGCGTGACAAAGCTGTGCTCCATAATCGTGGATCATTATCCGTTGAAGAATTAAATACTGCCGAACTAGAGTTGATTAAATATGTGCAGCGAAAGCATTTCAGCCCTGAGCTTGCTGCGTTGGAGGAGGGCTCTCTTTCGAAGACCTCTGTGAAACGTCACATGTTCAAACTAAATCCAATTGTCGTTGACTCCGTGCTTCGAGTTGGTGGTCGATTAGAAAAGGCTTTTATCCCGTACGATGCCAAGCATCCGATTCTGCTGCCACATTCATGTCATTTTACTGACTTGGTTATCGAAAGACATCACCGTCTTGTCGGACATTCTGGAATGGGCCACACTTGGTCGTCGCTGCGCCAAAGGTTTTGGATACTTAAAGGTGGAGTAGCCGTACGTCGAGTGATTGGGAGTTGCCTGTTCTGCAAAAGACGAAATGCTTCTGCTGGAGTACAGATGATGGCAGACCTTCCTTCAGCAAGATTGCATCCGGACGAGCCCCCGTTTTCACACGTAGGGGTTGATTATTTCGGTCCCTTTCCAGTTAAGCAGGGACGGAGCATAGTGAAACGGTATGGAGCAGTGTTTACCTGCCTTTCGATTCGAGCTGTCCATATCGAAGTTGCCCACAGCCTATCTACAGACTCGTTCATCGACACGCTTAGTCGTTTCATTGGCCGGCGTGGAAATCCTGTAAATATATATTCCGACAATGGGACGAACTTTGTCGGTGCAGAACGGATACTGAGAGAATCACTGCAGTCTTGGAACCAAGTACACATTGAGGAGTACCTGAAACAAAGCGGAATTCGTTGGTCGTTCAATCCCCGACAGACAGTCATATGGGAGGTGCGTGGGAACGAATGGTGCGCTCCATCCGGCGCATTCTGACGTCTCTGATGACACAGCAAGTTGTTTCCGACGAAACATTGTCTACGATTGTCGCCGCTGAAAGCGATGCTTAATGTGGCGCGCTGTTTGTTTATTGAATTTCGTTGAACGTTCGATGTTTGTTTGTGTGTGAAATGTATTTACCCGGGTCATACATTTAGGTGGGGGTATGTTACATCTCCACGTTCAGTTACGCCTGATTAATTTGTCCCACTGTTCCCCTGCTATGACGTTACAATCGCCATGTGCGTAACAGTAAAATTGGAAGGCCTTTGTCTGTATGTTGCAATGATTGGTTCATTTTACTGTACAACGTGGTCGAGTAAGGTGATTTATTACTGCATTAAGTAAATTCGTTTGTGTTGCATTTTTAGAGACGAATAAGGCTAAATAAAATATTGTGACGACTGACTAATTAATCTTCAAGTGAAGGCTGTTTACCGTGATTGTCGGTGAGTGTTTAATTCGATTTGTGACCTAAATTAATTCATGGCTTTATGTGTGACTTATGGCATGCTGTATTTTCCTATAGTGATTGCAGCGATTGTTTCATCGTCTTGCAACTGTTGATACGTGTACTGTACCTGTTGACCTGTGTCGCAAAATAGTTGGTAAGTTAGTCATTGGCATTTTTGGGCGTTAACATATGTCAATGTGTTTCGTTTTCTTGTTTAGAAAACCGTTCCCGTCTCCGTTCGTTCTCAACCCTGTTCTATCCGTTCCTAAATTGTGTACGACGTTGTGGTTGTTGTCGCTGTGGATTATTACACGAGATTCGGGAAGTGTGATTTGTGTGGGAAAGGGCGGGGCGTGTTTCAACGTGACAAACCCCTTTGTGAGGCTCAGCCTTGCAGGTCGGCCGTTCAGAGTCTACACTTTTTTTTTGCCAGAAGTTTTGGCCCCTCTTTTCGCCAGTTCTTTCTTCAAATCAACGATTTTCCAGGCTGCATACATTGTCTTAACTCCTATACGTAATCACTTATTCACTAGTACAACTAAAAAACATGGATCAAAACCGATAAAATTCAGATAAACCATCTAAACCAACTATTAGTTTTTCTAATGCAAAAATATTTCAAACTAACAAGAAAAAATATCGCCCATTGTCATACTTAATACCATCAAAAACTGGTTTCTAAATATCCCCTTCTTAAGAAACTGCCAGGACATGCGCATACGCCTCATACAATAACTCCTTTTCTAACCTATTTTTTCCATTCTTTTTTGCAGTTTTCGAAAATAGTTGAAAAATTCTACAACATTACAGCTTTACTACTGCGAAAATATTTTGAATTGAACGTAAAAAAGCTCGAGACAGAGCCACATTACGTTGTTTAAAAATTTTTTTTTTTAAATAATAAGTTATCTATGGCGGAGCTGCAGCTCCAGTTTCGTAACGTTTCATGACGTTTTCAGTTGTGCGCATGCGCACTTGGAAAAGCTACATGCCGGGCGAAATAGGCGAGAGGGGGCTGTGGCTCGCGCAGCCCCTCCCGTGACGTAGCGCTAGTTGTGTTGTCTGCTTCGCGTCAGTGAGCTCCAAAGGCAAACCCGTGTACTGTGTTTTTAAGTTCGACAGTGAGTGCAGTTAAATAATTATTTTGCTATCATTAAATTTATTGTTTGACTGTTAGTCGTGACTTTTCAAGATGACTGTAAGTGGGTTTCAGTTTTTACAGTTATCATTGAATTAAATAAGTGTATCTACACCTTGAAAAAGATAAAAAAGGTCATCTAACATCTTTAAAAGTCACAATTAACCTTTATAATAAATAACTGAATTAAAAAGATTTATGAAAGTATGGGAAAAACATCTGCTTCTCCAATGTCATGCAGGAATAAGCAACAACAAGAAATACTCAGTTTTAGTTCCTAATGCTACCAAAGAAAAATTAAATTTGTGACTGTGAAGTTAAATGCCTCACTGAAATTCAGGCAATATCAAATGCAGAACAAACAACTGCAAGCAACAGGAATTTTGAAATGAAGACAAAAAAAGAGTGAAGACAATTTAAAGTGTGGATTTCTTAACACACCATGTGGACAGTATTTGCAACCAAGTGCAATCATTTGTATTGATATAATGGACATGTACTGTTTGTCTAAACCAGTGGTTCCCAACCAGGGCCACGAGCTGTGTTCCGGGGGGCCACGGGCGTATTTTCACAAGAAACACCCACTAAAAGTCGTTTTCACTTTAACTTTATTCCCAAATTTAATCGACTATTTTACATACTATTTGTTTATATTGAGGTTTATCACGCTCATTTACTCTATTCGACCTGTTTAAGGCCAAAATTAATACCGCACTCCAACGCGAGATTGTTATCTACATTTTAAGGGGGCCACAGGTCATACATGGTAACTTGAAGGGGGGCACGAGGCCAAGAAATTACTTTAAGGGGGCCATGGTCCACGAAAGGTTGGGAACCACTGGTCTAAACAGTAGCTGCTAAATTGCTTCACAGGAAGTGTTTCTTAAGAATGAACATTCTACAGACAAGATAGTAGTGACAAAGAAAAGCTAGTTACTCAAATGAAAATGTTTCTGTAGATCTGATGTTCATGATTACTTTGAAAATAATTAATCTAGAGATGATGTTTTGACAAGTTAAATTACTAGGATGAAAAATCCTTTTTGCTGTTTCCATGATTCCTTCAAAGGCAAAACAGTTCTTTTGAACACTGAAAAAGATGCCAATTTTTCTGAGGAACACCAATATTTCCAAAAGACCTGCACTTGCAGTGCTAGTACTAAATAGAAAAACAGTTTCTCAGTTGTCATTTGGAATCAAGGAAGAAGCTATCAATTATCATGCCCAAACTATAACTTTATGATTCATTTTGGTTGTAAAAAGGAAGCACAAGATTTAATAATATGGTTTAAATTTAAGTGAGAGTGTTGTAAATTTTAAAGCTTGAAGGCGTTTTGCACTTAAAAAAGGAAATTTTAAGCTATTTGCCAGCAAACAGCAATTATAGCAGTTAAGAAACTAAAATACAATTAATAGTCTGTACACAAAAATTCAAGAAAGATGTTTAAATGAACAAGTTCTGAAACCAATGTAATGTGAAGCTGCAGACAGTGCACACTGTTTCGACCTATAAGGTCTCATCAGTGCAGCTGGTGACGAGAGATCGGCCGCATTGGCTAGTGTAGCCATCAAACTTTTACAATGTAATGTGGTTGTTAAATTTGTTAGTTATGATACCAATAAAAAGCTATATGGCTAGTTTTTTTGTGTGACAATAATCTGTGAAGTGTCATAGAATATGTTGAAAACGCTGACTGTGACTAAATTTACTTAAATGAAACATGACAATTTTTGTTGTCGAACTGAAATACTTCGACCTTTCTCGACTGATTTATATCTATTTTTTCTATTAATTTTTTTTCTATATTCCTGTTGTGTTTTACCGTATTTACAACCACTTCGTTTCGAAGCTGTGCCACGTGTGTTTTTGTTTTTCACATTATTACTGAACGTTATTGTGTTTGGCCCGTCGCTGTGCAAGTAAACAAAATACACAAATGATGCCGTCTGCTCTTTACACTCGTGTACATTATTGCGTAACAAAAATTACGTCACAATGGAGTTGCTAATTAAGATTTGTATTACTTGTTTTTCTACACAAAACAAGTGGCTAGAAAACTAGAAATGTAGCTTTTCAATATATTGCCAACTTATATATGTTCAGTAAAGGCTAAAGTTTGTGGGGGCAGCACCAGAAAACGAGTTTCGCCCCAACCAGGACTGATCAGTTGGGTCAGTCGGGGAGCAATTTTAAATCAGACTTAAATTAGGTCTCACAGAAAATTACTCGCGTACCACCTGAAAAGTTCCGGCGTACCACTGGTGGTACGCGTACCACAGTTTCAGAACCGCTGGGCTAAGCTGACTACTCTCACTATCCTTGAAACAATAAGCACTTATGTCAGGGGTCGCCAGCCTTTACCACTATAAAGTCAATTCGAAACAATTTCAAATTTTCACAGAAAAAAACAAACACTGGGAGTCAAACATAAAACGAACATAGTTAAATTTGAAATAAAATGCCACTTTTTCTGTCCCACGAGTCACGACATTCGACTTTATGTTGTTAGTTAGTTCCTTGCATATTATATACACAGTTCAAGCAAATGAAACTTCCCACGTTCACACGTAGCATCGAATGCTGTGTTTTCTCGAGACGCGGAGTTTTATTTGTGTATTTAACGCGTATTGTTAGACAACCAGTAGCAAACAGATATTGTTACGCGCGCACAAACACTGCAAAACGAAACAGTTAGCTTGTGCGTTAACATATAGGTTCACATATATGGGTTTTGACCACTGATCTCTATAAACACTGGATTGCGCTACTCCGTTGAACGGTTGGGTGAGTTTGAAGCAAATTGAAGCGTAATGGCGGCTGTAAAAGCAAGCCCCAAAAATGCATTGCGGGCAATGGGGAGAGAGTGGAAAAAGTCGATAAATCTTGTTTCAAGCAATTTTATAGCGATTTTTGCAGATATGATTTGTAGTTTAATAGGACGCATCTATTCCAGTGTGTAATAACCAATAAATATGCGTAGACTGACTGTGATGTGTGTCAGTGTAGGTGTGCTGGGAATACGTTTATTAGGTTAGTGGTGAAATAAATCGCGACTGAATGGTAATAAATGTTTTATTGTGCAATATAAATAGTTTACGTGCGTTCATATATATTTAAGACATAAATCCAACAAGAATGGCTCTTTCCTTCACACAAGACGATGTGATACTTCATTTAGCATGTGCTGATCCAAACTGCTGTTTTTGATTGTCACAAAAGTCTTGGGCCTTAAATGTGACTGTTTTAAAGTTTTTTGTAGTCGGTTCAACATTATTTTGCTTGTATGTTGCACACCATAAATCTAAAAAGCTCACATTTTTTACCTCATTTAATATACCCTTTTCAGTTTGCATCCAACATGTGTGGAATAAATTTTTGTTATAATGTTGTGAGTTCTCAAACTATAAACTCTCAACAAAATTCCAATATCTCAAAGAGATACATGTGCATATAAATGCATTTAAGAAATCATAGCAGTTAGGGTGGACAAGTATAACTACCCAAATGAGTTGCCTGTTTATGTAGGCGACTATTTCAGTCAGAATCTTGAGATATTGTTTTTATTCCACTTAATAAACAATTTTCTGCAAAAACACGCATACACAACACTTTTCACCAAAACTTAAATTCTTGCTAAACAGGAATAAAGGCAACAAATACAATTGCACCAGCCAAGTTCAAACAGATATCCTGTAAATTTTGTCAGATGCATCACCATTATTGGTTATCCCATTATAACAGATGGTGCATTCACAAGATAAAAAAAACAACAACCTCAAAGTTGTTTAAATTTAAAATGTGCAGCATATCACAGGCTATGTGTCATAAATGATTACAAAACATATATGGTGCAAGTAGAACAGTATACACACAAAAAATGTTTAATGTGATTCCAATCCCTCCGTAGTGTATTTGTTGTCGAAAATGGCTGTATTGTAATCCTGCAGTGTCATCAAGCTTGAGGGTTTGGGAAGAGACTGAAACATTTCCAGTGGAATTTTTCCTGAGACAATTAAGGTTGCTTATTATAAAAACATAAACCCTATTGTGTCTGAAATGTTTTGAAACAACTTTATTATAAATGTAAAATGGGACTGCAAAATTTAATAATATCACCATGGCAGGATAATAAAGACCCACATCAAATGCACTCAATCCAGAAAAAAAGGCAAATACTGCCAAAAATAGTTGAAATATTATTTTTTTTTGTGATTTTAATTGAAACGTTTATACCATTCCTCAGAATTTCCTGGAGTTAGATGACAGTCAAAAAGAGCAGTTGGATTAGCACAAGGTAATGTCACACAAAGTATCACATCATCTTGTGTGAATAAAATATACATCTTGTTGGATTTATGTCCAAATCACTTAAAAAGCACGAAAACTACTTATATTGCACAATGAAACATTTATTACCACTCAGTAACGATTTATTTCAACACTAACTTAACAATGTATTCCCAGCACACCTACACTAACACACACCATAGTCAGTCTGAGCATATTTATTGGAACAGATGCGTCCTATTAAACTACAAATCATATGTGCAAAAATCGCTATAAAATTGCTTGAAACAAGATTTATCGACTTTTTTCCACTCTCTCCCCATTGCCCGTATGCATTTTTGGGGCTTCCTTTTGCAGCCGCCATTACGCTTCAATTTGCTTCAACCGTGACGGCCAGAAGCGCAATCCAGTGTTTATAGAGATCAGTGGTTTTGACGCGATTATAGCTAACTACTAGAAACTTTTTCCGTTGGTACATTAATTTCATAGCATATATTTTGTTCTCTTAAATTCCTGACTTTTAAGTACATTTTATCATTTCTCCCTGACGCTGATTTAAACACTAAATTCCCTGACATGTCAGGGAAAATCCTGACGTATGGCAACCCTATTGTAGATCCTTTGGGAAAACTGAACTTGCACTTAAAACGACCGGGATATCCCCCTACTATGGATTTCGGAAACCCCGCAGTCTGCAACTGCAAAATGCAATTACATGACATGCAGAACCTTTTTTTTATCTTTTATAAACAGAACTGCGTACCAACTTTACACTTAAGTACCAAAATCAGTGGTAGAACCAGTTTTATGAGTTTTTACAAACACGAACTTGAGGATAGGTTTGGAACATTTCTTATTCTCCAGTTTGGTTACTGGAGTTATATTTACGTGTTGTTTCAAGAGCGGGAATTCGATAAGTTGAAACAGTGGCTGCCAAAACAAAGACACAAGCATGAAGTTATCTAAAATAAATGTACACATACATCAAATTGTAACAGATAATGCGATACGCACCTTTTTATCGATTATCTTTTTGCCAAGACCTGCGTCAAATTTTTTGATTCGTCGCTGTAATAAGCAGAGAATTCAAAAAAATATTGCAGCTAATGCCAGAAAAGCCGAAATTCTAAAACTTATACGACACATTCCTGACCTGTTCATTGTGGTCCCTGCAAAAACGGTTGGACACGCATTGCTGAAACGTTTGGCATACCAGTATCGTTTATTTATGCTGTACTAAGTTTTGCTACTAACATGACTCATATATCTTAAAATACTACCAAGAGGCCAAGGCCTATTTGTTCAGCTCCATTCGCATAAGCACATCTGCTATTAATTGGGCACAGCTACCTTCCTTTAGCAAAAAGAAAGTTCGGTGAAGACTTCAGCGTAAGTATTTTAGTTTTATCCTAAGGCATTTTGTTAAATGATCTAAATCTTCTTCAAAATGCATTTCATCCGCAGCAAAATGCGGATTAAGCTTCATACTGCGTACAGTGTAATCATCAATAAATGTATCACCGCACTACAGTGATTGATTACCAGCATTTGATAACAATACAGTTATCGCGTAACATAATGAGCACACTACCCATTTGACATGCTTTGGCATGAAGACACTTAAAAAGGTTGGGCAACCCTGATTTTAAGTTTTTTGCAGTAAATATGTTTTTGTTATTCTTTTATGGCTTTTAATTTCTTCAAACCAGGGGTCCGCGAATAACCAAGACATACGTAAACGACTGTTCGAGACCACTTTTTTGAGCCTTGTGGAAAAGCTCAATGTTCTTTTAAAAAAGAATTTGTATTGAGGCAAGCTAATCTTTCTCGGTAAACCTGAAAAAAATAGTGCTAACTTAACAGACACCACGCAAACACCAGACTGTGATGCAACAAAAAAATAAATGCTTGACAGTAACTCAACACTAATAAAATTACGATCAAGATTTACGAGACATAAATTAAATCTTTTGGTTTTTACATTCCCTCCTTAACCAAAACAGAAGTTTACAAAACGTATTGTTACATAAAGACGTTTACACATTTCACGACCCAAACTGGTGTAGCAACCAGATATTTGCAAACCACTACCTTTGCAACAAAGAATGGAAAGCATTTTCCAAGTAACGAAATCCGTCAATGAATTAAATGGAACACTTCCTTTACACATTACTTTACCGTAGGTTAAGTTGTACGCAATCTCGTCCTTAAACACCGTATATATTCCTGCTTATGGGTTGCAGTGCAGATAAAAACAATCGCGTGTAACGGTGCAGGGTAGGTGATTCAAAGCGGAAACTGCTTCGTCGTCACATGTATCACATGGATTAGTCAAGCGGTTACCAAACTTAGTATTTGAGGTCCCGAATTTAACAGTTTAAAAACACCGGGTTAATTAGTAAATGCTTTTAGTTTGTCAAAAGTAGACCAAAAATAAATAAAGAAATTTACAAGTTTTTACAAGCTTATAATAAACTTGTTTAAGATTGAAAGTAATCTTCAGTCAGTCCCTACGCATGTGGGTATGTTCATAAAGGGCGTGTACAATATTAAAACATTACTTGTTCTGAACTATAGCTTACTCCTTTTTTTCATTAAACGAGAATGTACGATAAAGCTTTTGCAATAAACCTTGTACGTCGCAGTCGCATCGTCTTTCTATTAGCGGGTATAAATTACGTGGACGCTCCTAAAAAAATGTCATGTAATTATTTCATTCTTAGAGCTCCTCACACAAGAACTCACAGCACAAAAGGTTTGCTAAATACTGATGGTCATCTTCAGTCAGTCCCTGCGCATCTGGGTATGTGCATAAAGGTCGTGTACAAGGGTGCACAATATTAAAAAATTCCTTGCTCTGAACTATAGCTTACGTAACTGGGACAGGGTTGGGGGAATGTAAGCTAAAGAACAGTTTTTTTAGGTTGATTTTATTGTTATGAAACCTCATACCAACAACCCTAATAGCCCCCTAACCGTCAGTATTCTTTACACAAACTATATTTCAAATATTTGCGTTCGCCACCTACCGGAATTGAGCAAACCTGGGTACTGTGAATTCCTGTGTTAGTAGCTATACCGATGTCATGATTAAGAGCCGACGTGACTTGTCAGTTTTCCTTTACGTAATTTTGTGTACGCTAAGTGTTTAATTGCGTGGGACCGCAGTGGGAAAAGTCCTTATAATTGCCAAATGATGTTTGGACAAAGGATAGAAGTGTTATGTTCTTTCAGGCCAATCGTAGATCCAACGTTCGCAGTTTGATGAGGGGGTTTTGATGTGTGCTTATATACTTGTGTCTTTCATGTTATCAAGAGTCAGTAGTCAGTTAATTTTTGCTTGGTCTTCTGCCTAGACAACTTCTACTATTCAAATTCATATTGTGGCTTTACGTAGAATCGCACTACATTGTTGTAGTTGTCTGCAGCAAAAATAAACCAACCAAAGTCTGGTATATTGCTTCCAGCGGAGATAGTATATTGTAGAACACGACCGCCATTGCATTTCAGTTACCATGTAGTTATAATTTCTGTATAAATTGCCACTATAGTTTATATCAGTGGTTCTCAAACTTTTTTGACCGCGACCCAAATCTGAGTTTTATAAACACCTCACGACCCAAACCTCAAAAAAAGTATTTTTCTGATATGCATGAAATGATAGACACAGACAACCATTTGTACTACACAGTTCTATGAAACAATGATTGATTACATACAAATAGTTTATTTATTTGATGTGATTGATGAAACCGAAATTTTCCTAACATCTTCAATGCGCGGCTCTATTTTTCATTCGGGAGACCACTTGATACTTTATATTCAGTGAAAGGTCTGTGATTCGACTTTTAACTGTGATGTTAGATAACGAGGCGGACTGCAATTTCGAGTCCACCGTTATTGCCGCATAGGATTGTGGCCATGTGAAAATGGCTGCAGGCTGAACGAGCTTGGTTCGTTGGACAACACTGCATAACACAGCACACATTGCGGCTTTACAGCACCATGATTATTGATAGTGAATCCCAAATCCAAAAAATTGTCCTTGTACGAATACTTACTCATCCTCACACGCTAACTGTTACATCTCCAGGTTCAGTTTAGCATGATTAACTTGTCCTGTTACTTCCCGTGCTATGACGTTACAATCGCCATGTGCGTAACAGTAAAGTTGAAAGGCTATATTCTGTATGTGGTAATGATTGGTTCTATTTACTGCACAACGTGGTCGAGTGTGGTGACCATATTACTGCATTAAATAAATTCGTTTGTGTTTGCTTAATTCAGTAATAGTTCGTTTGGGCAGAATTGAATTACCGTAGCGCGACCCATTTTTTGACCCTGCGCGACCCATATTTGGGTCGCGACACATACTTTGAGAACCACTGGTTTATATGCTTGGTCAGTTTACACAATTAGAAACATTACCACTCATTCATAATTGACAATTAAGACGCAAGAAACCTGGAAATAAATTCGGTATGCTGATGTTGATTAATAAGGCAGCACCGACACCAGCAAACACAATATAAGTCGGAACCAATCTGTCATATACGTGTCTGGATTTTATATTATGATTTGGTCACGGTTTTACAATCCAGCTGTTAACATGTCAGCCGTTATTGTTGTGTACAGTGTCAGCGCATACAGTCCTTTTTGCTTCAACAACCTAGATGTAATGTTCGCCTGTCCGTACATGCTCCGGATACAAAACTCACCAATTAGTTTCAACTATTTAAAAATAAGGCCTCGATCAGTCAAAATAATTTAAGTAACATGCAAACTAATAAAATGTTAACTTTACTTAGTTGTGCTACACCCAAATTTTAAGAGTTGAAACGCTTTTTGTTTTGTTTAGATTCAATTTGTATTTTATACATACTGTCTGAACACCTTCAGTTATTTCGTTAATGGTTTGTTCACATCCACGTCATCAAAAACATCCCCGCTGCTGTACCCTGTCGTTGCTAGATGGTCCGACCCTTCTCTCAGTTTGGCATGGTTTTGTGCCTAAATTGGACATCCCTTTCTAATTCAGCTAAATCGGAATATATATTATATTTTCTTTGAAAGACCTTGTTCCGATTAAGCAACGTTCGAATACGAAATGTTCATCTTTATTACAATTTAACAACCCAGGAGCCATATCTGCTACAGATTTTTTGTAAGTCTACTATTGGCATACTGCGAAAAAACAGGCATCATTTGCGTCACTATACAGATCAGGGGCGGGCAACTTCTCCAGTCAGCGGGCCTGATATGGAAAAATGAAGTACCTGGCGGGCCGGATTCCTGAATATTTATCCAGTGATTTAAAACGGGTTTTTGACCACCTAAACTAAATACAATCAAGAACGTCGCAATTACAATACGGTCCAAACAATCTAACTCAGTGGTTCCCAACCTTTTTTGTTGCATTCCTCCCTTTGCCAATTTTCGAACTATTAATTCCTCCCAATAAGACGAAAAACAACAATAACATGAAAAATTAAAGCAATTTAAAATAGACCTTGTAATTAGGGTGGTCCATTTTAGAATCTTTTACAACCGGATCCAAATTATAATGGACATCCCCAATGCACATACAAAATCAAAAATATTCTGTAACATTTCCAATGTAAATTATTTTACATTTTTTTATGAAATTCCTCCCCTGAACTCATAAAATTCCTCCCCGGTTGGGAACCACTGATCTAACTCATATAACATAAAACTATTCACTACAGTAAAAATTCTATACACCACAGACTTGGACACTGCTGAAACACTAACTAGGCTACACGTACGTGTGGAAACAAAGGAAACCATGAAAGCAGGCCACACACAAGGTTGGCAGTTATGTCGTAACAATGGACGTATGGTGCAATGGTAACAACGGCGGGAAAGTTTTTTTGTTATTGGGGAGCGTTACTGTCCGTTACAACTATAATTTGACGCAGTAAGCAAGTAGTGGGGATTGCGGCAGACTGTGGCCGCCGGCCACATTATCATGTAATACCTGAAACTGACTGCGGGCCGCTCAAAATCCCGTCGCGGGCCGTATGTTGCCCGCCCCTGATATAGATGGTGACGTTATAAACAGTTAAGGCTGGTCGCTAGACTGTTCAGCTCAATCTGCGGAACAAGTGGGAAATGGTCCAAGGCTGTCAGGCGCAGAAAGGATTTACAATGTGGCCGACACAGCGCAAAGGCTGGTCGCTAGACTGTTCAGCTCAATCTGTGGAACAAGTTAGAAATGGTCCAAGGCTGTCAGGCGCAAAAAGGAATTACAATGTGGCCGACACAGCGTAAAGGTTGTGCACCGATGTACAGGAAATTTAGAATACACGACAGTAATTTTAAACTGCGACAGTAAATACAACCGGGTTAAGAACAAATTTCGGCAATCCGCTTAAACAAAGTACACCATTTGACATCCTTGCGAGTTTTGAGCCAGTAAGTCAAATCTAACTGCTTGGTAAGCCTCCGATATCGTGCAAACTTTATGATACAATCCCATTACAAAGTCATTCGAAGATACAGATGATTTAACAGTCTACAATCAAGAAAAAACATGATTTAACAATCCACAAAAAAACGATGGTGGAAGGGGCAACGTTATCTATTTGAGATTCGCGTTTCATTCAACGATCTCAATTACTCCGCCACCTTCTTCCTCTGCTTTAGCGTTGTATCTTACAGTAAAATGCGACGAGCGATTTGTAGATGTCTGTAGAGATGATATCTTTTCCACCACACACTTTTTGGCCCTGGTAAGTTGATTTTCTAATGTTTTCGAGTAAAGCAAGGGATTGAGAGCGCTGTTGATGGGAAGCAGCAGACAAGCACTTAACACGTAAGCATCCGGAGGCATCTTGATTCCTCCAACACTCAAATAGCCCATGACACAAACTGGAATCCAGCAACAAAAGTCGGTCAAAATCAACCTCGAAATTCTCTTTTGCATCTTGGAACTGACATCAGTGCTCCTGGATCCTTTCATACGGTTGCTCTGTTTGTAGATAAGAACATACGCAACCACCATGTATATGAACATGAGGAAGTTAATTGTAACAAGGAAAGTTGAATATTCCCAAGCAATTTCACTGGTTGTGGCAAACAAACGTGGCAAACAGACACTTGTTTCACCATAATATCCGAACTCTCCCCTGATTGGATTGCGGGGAAATGCCTCGTAAATGACACGTTTCACATCGTTCCAACTTTCTGGTTTTATATCCGCAATTCTTTCTGCGAGAAATGACATGTTTTTCCTTGTAACAAAATCATTTGCAAAGAAGTTGTTTGGAAACCAAACAGCAGTTGTAAAATATTCTGAAGTAACGTTTAGCAAAGGAACAGTTGCCAAAACAACAGCTAAAATCCAGCAAATCAATTCAGCAAGTAGAACTCTATGAACACCAACACTTTGAGTTATAATTGGGTTAAATACTGATATAAGCCTAAAAGTGGTCATGGCTGTCATAGTTAGGGCCGATGCCTCGGAGGATAGAATTGCAAGTGCTCCAAGTCCTGAACACAAACTACTTGATCTCCATTCTTTATCAAACAAACAATACGAGCCAGAAAATTTTGTTGATTGGACTACAACTGCAAGCAGATAAATTCCCATCAGAAAATCAGAGAAACTGAGGTTCAGAATAAAAACTCTGGTGTTAATAGAAACTTTTTTGTTCCTGTCTAAATTCCATAAGCTGTAAGCCGTTACATAAAAAACAAGCAAATTTCCTCCCAAGCTTAACATGGATGTTATCCAAAAAAAGGCTCGAAATATTGGTTTGGCAATCATTTCGCTAAGATCTGCAAATGCGTCCCCTGCCAATATTACACATTCGTCACTACCATCCAAACAATCCCGAATTCCATTTTGCACCAATCTTAACTCAACTGACAAAGGTTGTTTATTTTGGCAATAATACCTTTTCTTTTCGCAGCGGCACTTGCTTTCATCAGATTTATTCTCGCAATCGATAACTCCGTCACAAACGTTTTTTCTGTCAATAGAAACCCTGCCTTTACTTTTGCAATAAAAACGGGTATTGCGACATCGATTCAGAAATTCGTCTGATCCGTCGTCACAATCGACTTCTCCGTTGCACACACGACTGTTTTTTATATTGATTTCTCCTTTTGATGGGCAGTAGAACATATTTGGGCACTTTACTTCTCCACGTAAGCCAAGACGGTCCCCAACTGCTCCATCACAAATTGACTTTAACAAATCTAGGGCGTTAAAGCCAAAATCTATGTGTAACCGAAACCATATTCTCAATGCTTTGTTGTCAGTTTTGGAACACTTAAATATTTCACCAAGTTCAAGGCCTTGATAGTGCTCTGGTAAACAGCGAGTTTGTTCCAACTTGTTAGGTGAGGAACAGTATTTAGTGTTGATTTGGTCAACACAATGAACGCTGTGGTTGCACAACTTACCACTTTGAAGCGAACAGACAGACTTATTTTGGCAATTCATCTGATTTGACGGACAAACACCCCTAATCGCGTCGCACAAACTTTGATTCAAACACAAACATTCATCTGACATATCAAAGCAATCCACTATACCGTCGCACACTTGTTTGGGTGATATTATTAATTTTTTATCTAAACATTGAAAACATCTGAACTGTCTGTTAAGGAAACAGAGATCAGATTCATCAGAACATTGAGCTACTGAATCGTAAACGTTAATTTGTGGCAAAATACAAACACCTTGTCTTGATGAACCAGAGCATTTAAATCCAAATCCCGATTTGATTTCGTCGCTCTTGTCACTGCAACTACCAATTGTGTCACAGAAGTCACCTCCAGCTATGACTTGTTGGTTTTTACAAATAAAAGTATTGTGACAAATTGTATCTATTTTTGTGCACGCTGAAGATATGCAAATCACGTACTGACTTTTACAACTTCTGATGTCATCAGCACACGACGGATGGATTATTGTGCTGCATTCTGCTGGAACTGTGGAATGTACAAGATACCTGGCAAGTCGTTCATTGTTACAAATAGTTACAAACATTTTGCAAGATTGACACGTAAAGTTTGAGAACGAGCAAAGCTCGTCACTCCTATCAAAGCAATCGTTTATATTGTCACCTAACCAGTCGAAAGGTATGCATCTGCCAGTAGAAGGGCAATGTTTTTTGCCAGGATAACACGGACATCTTGCGTAAACGCCAAAACAGGTGCGTGTGTAATGTGTCTCGTCACTTCCATCAACGCAGTCACGGTTACCATCGAACAACAAAGATCGCTCAATACAACTTCCTTGGGTACGGATATTGCACTGTTTCGTGCTAACACAAGCACATTCAAATTTATGAGCTGGACAAGTGCAATTAATTTCGTCACTTCCATCTCCACAGTTATTTTCGCCATCACATTGTCTGTCTTTTAAAATACAACCATAATGTCTGGTGCAGCTTTTTGTTTCGTAACAATCGCATTTAAACCTATCATTGGGGCAAGGACAGTTAACTTCATCACTCGAGTCACCGCAATTATCGATCGAGTTACATTGCCAGTCTGTGTTGATGCAGCCATTGCTATTAGTGCAGTTTTGTGTTTTGTAACAATCGCACTTAAACGTATTATTACTTGGGCAGGAGCAATTAACCTCGTCACTCCAATCTCCACATTCAGTGTATCCATTACATTGCTTACTTTTGCTAATGCAACCACTTCTAGTGATACAGTTTTTCTTTTTGTAGCAATCGCATTCAAACTCATGAGTTGGGCAAGTACAATTAACCTCATCACTTCCATCCAGACAATCTACTCCCCCATTACATCGACTCTCCTTTTCCACACACCCCAAAAATCCCTTACAAGTGTTGTTGAAACAGTCACACTGAAACATGCCCTTTGGACAAATATCACTTAACTCATCACTCCAATCTCCACAGTCGTTCCCCCAGTAGTCATTTACCTTCGACATCGGTATGCATCCTGGTTTGTTACCACATCGACCAAATTTGTGACAGGCACATTCAAACATTGATGAAGGACAGGTGCAGTTTGGACCACGGTACGGTCTCTCGCACAACACTAGATTGCCAAGTTCTGTGCATACAATTTCAGAAAACGTTTTATATACATTGAGTCCAACTAACAGGAAATTCAAAAAGGTGCGTTGCCCAAATTCTACGGTAAATCATAAAAAACGTAACTAATAAACACATATGTGAGCTGCAAAGACATAAACTAGTGGTTCTTAACGGTTGGTCCAGACTGAGTGGAAATATTGCAAAAATGGGTCATGCATTGTTTTAGCTGTCAACAATTTTATATTACATATTCTAAAAAATGGCAAAAAAAGGATTCAGGTGAATGTTTATCATTACGCAAAAAGCGACAAATCTAAATGTGTAATACTGTTTTCACACAATGTTTTGCCAATCGTTAGGGCCTACTCACGTGACAGCTTGTAATTTCGAATTTGGGTCCAAACGCCCGCTTACAGCTGACAAAGCCAGGATTTACCAAATTAAAAACTTTTTTGTTTAACCAGATTAAGAACAAAAATCTTACTTGCATAAGGTTTAGGAGCAAGACTGTGATCCTCGTCCGGACATTCACCTTTGACACATTCGAAGGCAAACAATAGAAATAATATCCACATATTTTTCCTTAAATTTTTCAACATCTAAAAGAAAAACATTCCGTCAAGTAAACCTCAAATAAATTTTTCGCTACATTTGTAACAGAACTTGGTCTTCCGTAAATACGCCCAGCAATCGTGTCTATAGTGCCAAATATAAAGATAATACATGTTTGGATAGGATGTCGTAAAAACACACTTGGACTAAAAAGTTTTTTTGGTCATGAAGAGCATGTGGTGACAAAAACGTCTGTTATACATTTAACAGAAAGGCTCGAGTGTGCGAAGGTTTACTGCAGTGGAAATTTCTGCAATTACTCACAGTAAGGGCTATTGGAGATAGGATCCTAAGCCTGGGCCCAACCGCCTGTCACTATTGGAAGGTTAGCCAAAAACTATAAAACGTCCGGTCAACTTTCGCGTAACTGTCCCACTGATCACTGTTAAAAATTTGAACTGCCTTTTTACATCTCTAACGAGAGAGCAAAAATCCAAAATTAAATCTGTTTCACAAACAGGTCATTTAAATTATATTTTCCCAGCCGTTTTACCGATTTAGGCCAATTTATGTACCAATCAAGCAATAACGGGACACCGTACGTGGCAACCAGGCGACGCACGTCTAGTTAAGTTGGTAGTCTAATTTTCGCAACTCGTACACAGTTTAATGAAGTAGGGCTTATAGATGTCACTTGAGTGTTAAGTTGTTTGATAAGTTTTAGTTAAAGCAAAATCTTAAAGTAGGGCTCCCGAAAAGATGTCTGTCGTGGGTTTGAATTCCACCGCAGGCTAATCTTTTGGCTACTCCTTGCCAGTGCTTGGCGACCGGCGAAGGTGACATGTGCAGCATACGAGGCAGGCAACAGTGCTTGTGATTCCACTTTTAGCGGGTACGCCACTGATCCTGTGCGGCTCAGTTTGCAGAGCGCGAGTCGTGAAAAGATGGGTTCGAATCCCATCGCAACCTAGTTTTTCTAGCAATACTGTGAGGGCTTAAAATTGTTTTAGATGGATACTATTTACAACATTGGGTGGATTATTTTTTTAGTTATAAGTACTCGGTACTGTGTATCCATTGTATCGAAATTTCATATAATCTCGGTCTTCGAATTAAAATATGTTGGACTCAGTTATCGATATGGTCCTCTTTGCACTGCAATAATATCGGCAGAATTCCGATTTTTGCTCTCGAAAGTCAAGTGAGCATTACGTCTCCCTCACGAATTACTTTGAAACAAAATGTTGCGAAAGATATGTGCGGCGTGTATAAAATGTTGTAAAATAAAGTTGAATACCTTTAGCTTCAAAAATACTGTTAAAAATGCCCTCTCGTCGCCGAGTAATTCAAATAAAAGTGTTAACTCGTGCTCAGCACACTAACATTTCTTCGCGTGTCGGTGTGGGCGTATAACTTATTTTTGCGTCCTCTGTTTTGGGGTAATTGTGCTAAACGAGCTTCGCAACTTTATCTTGTTTGAGTGCGTTGCATTTTGGCAGCCCTGTAGCCACAGAAGGAAGAGATTATGATTACTTTCTGGTTTCATGCGCTGTAGATTCTTGCAATGTTTTGCATTTCCGATTTTACTGTACTTAAATGTTGCATCGCCCCGGCGCGGTGTTTTCAGCAATCACGTAAGTTAATTTGGGATTTGTTAACATAATCTATCGCCTTGCGAATTTAGGTTCCTCCTTATTGCAGTTGGTGGTAAATGTGCAACGCACGTTAATGTTGTATTAATACAGCACCGCTATTTTTCACAATATTCTTCGTACTTGGTTTGTGTTCGTTGAAGGGCAATTTCTTTTATATACGAGGGATTCGTTCCCTTTGATTTGTTGGGGGTGTATTTTAACAAAGTGATACAAATGAGCAATAAATACCTTGACGTGATTTTTACAAACCGTTTTGACGCGCATTTGAACAGTCAAATCAAATTAAACTGTTGATTCTACCATTCGCCCAATCAAATCCGCGTTAATTTGTACGAAACGAGACAATTTATGCATTATTTCCACTATATCGCTGTATTACTTTGGACACAAGCTGGCGACCATGAAGCAAATTGATTTTATAAGTAACAACAGGTTTGATAAAATAAGTAACAATAAGTTTTGACAACTTGTTTCATACGTTGACTGGGCCGAGCTTCAGTTGTTGACTTGCAAGAACGAAGGTGACATTCACTTCTTGGCCAGAGGCCTTGCTTTCCTAGTTTGATTAATTAAGCATATCGTTCACCGAAAACAGATTAATGTGAAGAAGATAACATTCGCTAAAACAGTGGTTCTCAACCTTTTTTGTGCAACTTCCTTTTGATTCTTTTAACACAGCTACCAGAATGTATTTGACATATAATTTAGCGTTAAAAGTCAACGTACGAGATTGGTTTCACCTAGTTTTATAAGATTACCGCGTTTAGGATTATGCAAGGAAAATTTGTTACACAGCAATAAACAAAACAAAAAAGTAAAGTTTGTGCACGAACAATTGCTAGTGTTTCTTAGTATTGTGCACTAAAGAAGTATTTACATTCAACCACAATTCACACTTTAGTCGCATGAAATAGGAAAAAAAACGTTACAGTTTTTAAGTTGGGATGAATCTTCGCGACCACTTTAAAAGTGCAAGAATGCAATGCGCCATAGGTTGGCCTCCCCTTTCTTAGTTAGATAAAAGCAACCTATGTGGATGTTTTTAGTTTCTTTCGCACATTTGCAATTATCTTTGTTGCTCTTAATTTGAGACAAAACACCTCTCAAACTTTAAAAGCGACAAACCTCTGACTGGTTAAGACATCCTAAATTCACAAAACAAAACCTGAGCAACAGTCTCACACTTTTCTCACAACTCTAACTGCACCAAAAAAACGCTAGTGTTTTCATAATAAGAAACGGCTGCACGAAAAGTAAGTAGGAAGAATAAAATTCATGAACAAACTTTCCCTCATAAACTAGCACGTATAAAGGACGGATGTACAAAAATCCCCTCTCCGTACTTGACTGATGAAACAAAGGTCTATTGTTTGAATTAATGAACCTATCTTATAATAGTCCGTGCATAAATTGAACGGACGCACAGGAACTTGCTTTAGCATTTATCAAGGGCGTTTGTTGCTTGAATACAATGATCAGTTTCCTTCGAAAAAATGTTACAAAGAGCCGTGGTTACACAAACGACAGCTGCAGAAAATCCGCGCACTCATTGTGATTAGCTGCATTGAGATGCATTAAAAGTCGCTCTAATGGTGCACGGTTGTGTTTTGTCGTTAAGCATATTCAGAAAAAGACTCAACTTCACAAGAATAAGAAAAAAGGTGACGTAAAAAAACAGTAATTTAGTTTTGCACAATGCGCCGACAGTATGATATGCCACCCAATTGCGAAGTTTTTGAACCTACCGTAACAAACACTCAAAAGACTTTTCAGCAGACATCAACTAGTAAACAGTTGCACCCACAGCAAGCATAGAAAGTTGCTAATTTTCCAGCACATGGAGTTTAAAACGAAAACAAATACTCTTTACAAAACGTTTGGTTAGTACAAACAATACATATTGGTATGGTGGTCAATATTCACCTTAAACACTGCGTCGAACATAGAAAGCGCAAAGCCAAACTCATTGATTTTTGTTACATGCGGCGTGGTGGTAATACACCTAATGCGGTGGTTTATACTCACTGCTTACGGTTGCCTACTTGCATTTTGTAACATTCCATTGTTTTCCATCGTTTATAACAGGTGTGGCCAACACGTCGATCGCCTGCTTTTGACTCGTCGATCGCCACTAAATTCTCCACTACTAATCAAAAGCTTATTAATTGAAAAACAAATAAATAATATAAAACAGCACTTCTGACATTTTGACACAACACACAAAGTACAACAAGACAATTCCTATGTAATTGTCACTTTCTTTGTTGCGTAACAATTGTTATTTTGATCAGAGGCCTGGCTTTCCTAGTTTGATTAACTAAGCATATCGTTTACCGAAAACAGATTAATGTGAAGAAGATAACATTCGCTAAAACAGTGGTTCTCAACCTTTTTTTGTGCAACTTCCTTTTGATTCTTTTAACACAGCTACCAGAATGTATTTGACATATAATTTAGCGTTAAAAGTCAATATAAAAGTAAGCTTTTTTGCCTTGCAGTCGTGCAAAGTCAAAAACTCTGGCAGAATGGATCATTATTATGCTATTTTGCACTAAACAACATTCAAAATCATGAATGGTTCCCAAAGTTTTAATTTTTGCAAGCGGTCTTTTTACAACTGTTTTTTGCTGAGTGAAGGAAAAAAGCTAATTTACTCATTTAGGAAACCTTTAAGAACTTCATTAACAACGTACGAGATTGTTTTCACCTAGTTTTATAAGATTACCGCGTTTAGGATTATGCAAGGAAAATTTGTTACACAGCAATAAACAAAACAAAAAAGTAAAGTTTGTGCACGAACAATTGCTAGTGTTTCTTAGTATTGTGCACTAAAGAAGTATTTACATTCAACCACAATTTACACTTTAGTCGCATGAAATAGGAAAAAAACGTTACAGTTTTTAAGTTGGGATGAATCTTCGCGACCACTTTAAAAGTGCAAGAATGCAACCTATGTGGATGTTTTTAGTTTCTTTCGCACATTTGTAATTATCTTTGTTGCTCTTAATTTGAGACAAAACACCTCTCAAACTTTAAAAGCGACAAAACTCTGACTGGTTAAGACATCCTAAATTCATTGAAACAAAACCTGAGCAACAGTCTCACACTTTTCTCACAACTCTAACTGCACCAAAAAACGCTAGTGTTTTCATAATAAGAAACAGCTGCACGAAAAGTAAGTAGGAAGAATAAAATTCATGAACAAACTTTCCCTCATAAACTAGCACGTATAAAGGACGGATGTACAAAAATCCCCTCTCCGTGCTTGACTAACGAAACAAAGGTCTATTGTTTGAATTAATGAACCTATCTTATAATAGTCCGTGCATAAATTGAACGGACGCACAGGAACTTGCTTTAGCATTTATCAAGGGCGTTTGTTGCTTGAATACAATCAGTTTCCTTCGAAAAAATGTTACAAAGAGCCGTGGTTACACAAACGACAGCTGCAGAAAATCCGTGCCCTCATTGTGATTAGCTGCATTGAGATGCATTAAAAGTCGCTCTAATGGTGCACGGTTGTGTTTTGTCGTTAAGCATATTCAGAAAAAGACTCAACTTCACAAGAATAAGAAAAAAAGGTGACGTAAAAAAACAGTAATTTAGTTTTGCACAATGCGCCGACAGTATGATATGCCACCCAATTGCGAAGTTTTTGAACCTACCGTAACAAACACTCAAAAGACTTTTCAGCAGACATCAACTAGTAAACAGTTGCACCCACAGCAAGCATAGAAAGTTGCTAATTTTCCAGCACATGGAGTTTAAAACGAAAACAAATACTCTTTACAAAACGTTTGCTTAGTACAAACAATACATATTGGTATGGTGGTCAGTATTCACCTTAAACACTGCGTCGAACATAGAAAGCGCAAAGCCAAACTCATTGATTTTTGTTACATGCGGCGTGGTGGTAATACACCTAATGCGGTGGTTTATACTCACTGCTTACGGTTGCCTACTTGCATTTTGTAACATTCCATTGTTTTCCATCGTTTATAACAGGTGTGGCCAACACGTCGATCGCCTGCTTTTGACTCGTCGATCGCCACTAAATTCTCCACTACTAATCAAAAGCTTATCAATTGAAAAACAAATAAATAATATAAAACAGCACTTCTGACATTTTGACACAACACACAAAGTACAATAAGACAATACCTATGTAATTGTCACTTTCTTTGTTGCGTAACAATTGTTAGTTTGGCACCAAATTATGTCGTAACAACTGCAATGTTTGTCGTCACAACTCGAGTGTTTGCGTTAACGAAGCAGTTGCAATTGATTGGGGAGATTTAAAAGTTCCCCCTGACTACTTGGATGAAAAATATTTACTTATGCGACGTTTTAAGAACTAGGTGATGCTTGACAATAAAACTCATGGTTATTAATATTCAGTGGTTGTCAATCAAATACCATGAAGAAATGTGCGTTATTGCTTTGTGTTAGTGGCAGCCTAAATTACGACTGATCAGTCGATCGTGTACAATTCAGAAAAATTTTCGTCGATCTAACGACTGGCAAGTTGGCCACCTCTGGTTTATAACAACAAAGCGTATTAACTTCGATAAATAATATTGTGAACAAAAACTTTGTGTTCATTTACGTTGCAGTCAGGCAAAGTTGGAATTGCAATATGAGCACAAAAACGTTATTCTGGTTGTTAACGAATTATAGTTCCTCTGTACAGTTGTCAAGATGCGAAATACTGAAAAGGATACAGCATTTTTATGCTACTTCCCCAGACTAGTTATTTTCAAGTTAACAAATTAGTAACGTCTGCGCACTGGCAATGCACGACTGCCTTTTTCTTTCAGCTACGGTTCACTGCACACTTTGTTTTTGTTGCGACGCATGGCCCAGTTTGACATTCACGACGCGTTTTGGGATGTTTTGCGCAGAAACTAGCTAGCACTTGTCCCTACCATCAGCGGCTTTTAACTATTTCACAAAAACAGATGCAGTTGGCTTTACTATAAAACAATATCGTGTATGTGAGTAAAACGTTGTCGGACTGTTGTTTTGTTGGTGATGGAACTGTTCTTATCTAATTGTGCTGTTCGGTTGATTTTATTTCACCCATCGATTTATTTGTGGTAGTCAAAAATAAGAAAAGTAGCAGTAGATAGATGCAGGTAAACAAACAAATAGTTTCTCTCTAGGCAAGATTTAAATAGTTGTTTCGTGGTTTCGGAAGCGGTTGTATGATATTAGTTGTTGATAGTGGTAATTAAGTGTACTCGAGTAATTTGTTACATTTTAACTTTCCAATCTTTGTGATGCGTATTTGCTTATGATTTATTATGTTGGCAATACCTTATAACAGCAACGAAATCGATGGTAACAGCTGGTCAATCCGCATTTCTGGTCAGAAGCAGTCAATTTTATGTATTTCAAAGGTTTAATGAGATTCAAATTTCCTTTTTGTGAGGGAGTGCATAATGTTCCAACCGCCCTGATTTATTACAGCGCCATCTATAATATTGCAAAGGCAACCAGGTACTTACGAGAACCACAACTTTCAATGCTGGGACATGGATGAGCAATTACACCAAACTGGAAATTGGAAACAACCACATCCTTGTGATGTTCGTGAAACAGGATCTAGTCGAAAGGAAGTTTTGAAAACATACATGTCTCACACTAAGAAAAAAATCCATCGGTGTGACGTATGCGAAAAAGAATTTCGGCAAAGTGGAAATTTGAAAAGACACCTGTTGACTCATAGTAAAGAAAAAAGCCATCGGTGTGATGTTTGTAAGAAAATGTTTATCCTTGATGGTAATTTAAAAGCACACATGTTGATTCACACAAACGAAAAACCACATCGATGTAATATTTGTGATAAAAGATTTAGATATGGGTCTACTTTGAAATCACACATTTTGACTCACACTGAAGGAAAACCTCACGGATGCCATGTTTGTGAAAAACGGTTTCGTCAGAGGGGAACTTTGAAAACCCACATGTTGACTCACACAAAAGAGAAACCACATCGATGTGATGTTTGTGAGAAAAGATTTAGTCAAGCTGGAAATTTGAAAACACACATGTTGACTCACACAAAAGAAAAACCGCATCGATGTGAAATTTGTAAAAAAGCATTTGCACTCCGTGGGCATGTAAAGTTACACATGTTAACTCATTCTAAAGAGAAGATTTATCAATGCGATGTTTGCAAGAAAAGGTTTGGATTGGCTGGAACTTTGAAAGGGCACATGTTGACTCACACACAACAGAAAACTCATCGATGTCGTGTCTGTGAAAAGACATTTAGATTTAAAGGAAATTTGAAAATACATACGCTACGCACATGGAAGAGAAATTGCATAGATGTAATGTTTGTGCAAAGAGATTTAGACAGCTTGGAAACCTAAAAAGACATATGTTGACTCATATGAAACAGGTAATGTAGTTGGATGTATAATTGTGTAAAAACGGTCCCATGGTACATGATGTACATACAAAGTTGAGAGCAGTTGTGTATTTTTTTATACTCTGTCTATGGGTGCCCTTGGAATAAATTTTACCACATTAATCGAAGTAAAGTGAAGAAAGTCAGTTAAATGTCTTCACGCGAGTTTAGAGTTGTCTGCCCTACCATAACCTGCTGTTTTATTGTATTTCGAACAGACAAAAATCTACACCGCAATACTACCGTTATGGACGCGTATGTACGTGGGAATTTATTTTGTCACAAATGATTTCTGGTTTGAGTCGTAAAGTAGTGAACATAATTTATGCCTATATGTACGTAATTATTTAACATCGTATGTATGTACCAGCAGCCAGGTAAATAATGTGTCTTGTCAGTTTAAATAAATCATTACTGCAATGGCCAGCAAGCCGTACTCTGTACACGTCAAATGTCCAGTTAAAAATTATTGTGATGTGCGGTCAATCAATTTACATCAAACGCGATACCCTGGGTCAACATACCGCTTCATTTATCCATTCACTTTTGTACAAACGTGGTTTACATTGCTATTGCGAATCAGGTTGGAGAACGGAAAAAATATCGCCGAACCTAAACGCAAGGGTACTTTAAATGCGCAGAAGAGCTCAAAACCGACCGCCATGCGTAGATAATTTCCGGTTGGGTTTAAAACGCTGCGATTATGTACCGTTTTAGTACGTTTGCACATAAAGAAAACTAAGGCCTCTATGCTTTTCAAGGAAGAAAATGGCAACATGGGGAATATTACTATGAAACGCTTGCTGTTTTGTACTTCATTAATAACTTCTCAGTAAACAATACTGATCTGACTCTTTGTTGAAACAAGCTAAACGCAGCTTAAGTAAACCTATATGACGCCGAGTACTTCAGTTAAGTTACTACATAACTCTATTATGCACTCTATTAACTCTTTTGCTTTAGAAACGTTTGACTTATTAAGCGCACAAGACTAATATGAGCGCATAGTTGTAAACACATGCTCCCAAAAAGATTAAGCAAGTTCAAAACCGTAATTATTCATTAAGTGATTTTAGAAACGTCAAATATAACATGGATAGAAACTGTTTAAGACGTTGCTTCTCGTGAGCACGTATAGGGACGATACAAATTAGCCATAAGACAGTTCATGACCGGTTTAGTGGAGGTGAGTAAACTTGTTTTGTTGGATTAGAATACGATCAAGCCTTATGTGTAAAAAAGGCAAGGGTGTAGCGAGGTGTTTATTCGAGGTTAATCGTAACAGATTAACACAATTTGCGAATACGCCGCAAATTGTGTTAATCTGTTACGTCTGTTAAATTTGCGAATACGTCTTTACTGTCGTAATTGTACTTTGTACAAAACTGTTAAAATTCTTTTAAAAAAATGCTACAAAACTAGCAGGGGGGTTAGTCAGCCATCCCACTGAATCGGCAAAGCAAAGTGCTAGCGCAAAAAAGAAACAACTCATCTGTGCGTTCTAATTCAATAAACGACTAAAAATGCGCTACGCATTCCTTTGGAATCAAAGATAACCCAACTTGTGGGGGTGTCAGAAGTGCACTTGGATTTAAAAAAATAAAACTTTAAATCCATTGCATTTGCTAATAAGGTTTTATGCACTTAACATTGAACATTTTCTAACAAACTAATTGTGTTTCTCCAATAACATTTTATGTAGTGTGAATCAACATGTGCCTTTTCAAATGTTCACCACGTTGAAAAGTTTTTTCACAAACGTCACATCGATAAGGTTTCTCATTTGTGTGTGTCAACATGTGTCTCTCAAACTTCCAGTAAGACCAAATCTGTTTCCACAAACATCACATTGATGGCGTTTCTCTTTGGTGTGAGTCAACATGTGTTTTGTCAAATCACACTGCGCCTAAATCTTTTGTTGCAAATGTCACAATAATCATGAACATAACTGCCAAGGTAGTGGTGTAGAATACATCGTGTAGACCAGGGGCGGGCAACATACGGCCCGCGGGCCGGATTCGGCCCGCGACGGGATTTTGAGCGGCCCGCAGACAGTTTCAGGTCTTGCATGATAATGTGGCCCGCGGCCACGGTCTGCCGCATTCCCCCACTACTTACTTGCCTACTGCGTCAAATTATAGTTGAAACGGACAGTAACGCTCCCCAATAGCAAAAAATTTCCCGCCGTTGTTACCATTGCACCATACGTCCATTGTTACGACATAACTGCCATGTGTGTGGCTTGCTTTCACGGTTTCTTTTGTTTCCACACGTGTAGCCTAGTTAGTGTTTCAGCAGTATCTAAGTCTGTGGTGTATGCATTAAATTTGCTGTGGTGAATAATTTTGTATTATATGAGTTAGATTGTTTGGACTGTATTGTATTTGTGATGTTCTTGAATGTATTTGGTTTAGGTGGTCAAAAATCCGTTTTAAATCACTGGATAAATACACGATTAATGTGTCGATTCAGGAATCCGGCCCGCCAAGTACTTCATTTTCCTATATCAGGCCCGCCCACTGGAGAAGTTGCCCGCCCCTGGTGTAGACGTTTCGACAATCTCTATTGTCATCATCAAGTCAAGTCAAGTCAAATTTTATTTGCATAGTCACTTCATCATCACAGTTCCATTGTTGAACGGATACATAAACAGCAAGGACACCGAAAAAAACGTAGGTTATCGAGTCAAGTGTCCTGTTATTTGAATTGTGGTTGAATTCCGTTTTAGGTATTTCCTGCCGTAGGATCGCAACCGACCGCACGAGCCTGGCGGGGTACGTCCGGTTGCATAAGACGGTAGTTGAACCCGCAGGTTCTGCTGGCCAAATGAAACCCGCCTAAACGGAAACACCAGCTCGGTTCCTCGGAACGTTTCCTGTGATCCCGTAGGCAGACCCGGGTGTCCCAAGGACAGTTCGTTGCGACGATGAGAATGTTGCAGTCGAGCATCTCCTCCTCTGCTTTTGTAAGATCGATGGCGAGATCTCAGATGTTGTTCGCTGGGGAAGGTGCTCTGAAAAAACCGAATCCTACGGCAGTATTTCGTTCTTTTGTATGTGACCAAGTTATCTAGTTTAATGATATAATAGTATAGAATAAAAAAATAAAATGTAAAATCACACTAAGATAAAACTGAAACACACACACACAAAAAAAACACAAAAGAAAAAAAAGTGAGAAATAGGGTAGTTATGACGTAGGAGAACAAGCTGTAGGCCTATTATATGTATTCTGGTATAAGCGAGGACACGGGAGTGAATTAATTGTTGAGGGGTAATATTGCCCTAAAAAATGCAAACGAAGCTGTTTTTTAAAACAGGACAAGCGTGACAGAGACTTAATATCGTGTGGTAAGTCTTCCCATACTTTTGGACCTCGATGACAAATTGATCTTGTGCCGAACGCGGTGTTTACGCGTGGATGAAAGTAGTTCTGGTTTTCAGCCCTTCGGGTGTTGTGATAGTGTACTGACGCAATAGGTGTGAACAGAGAGTTGTATGTGGAAGGTAGCCGCGACGTCATATTGCAGATAGGGGTACGCAAAAGAGTAGTAGATAATACGGAGAAACTGTTGTCCAAATGGGTCACGCAGCTTGAACATAATACCGCAGGCTTGTGCTAGTTTTCGTTCCACATGGGCTATGTGTTTCTCCCATTTTAACTGATCGTCGATATAAACTCCAAGGTATTTTGTTTCTGTTGATCGCTGTATTTGCTGCGATCCTATGGAAATCGAAAACTTCTGCGTGTTTGAGCGCCTGGAAGGACAAAACAGTAAATACGTTGTTTTACTCGTATTAAGCGATAATTTGTTGTGGCGCATCCAGTTGTCAACATAAACGAGTTCTTTGTTTACGTTTGCCTGTAGATCAGTCAGCGACTCTGATGACATGCTTAAACACGCGTCATCCACAAAGAGTTTCGTTGTAAATTTAGATGTCGTTGGTAAGTCATTTATATAAAGCGAAAAGAGTAAAGGAGCCAGTGACGAACCTTGAGGGCAGCCACATGGTACATTCAGCAGTTGTGATGTTACGTTTGCTATGCGTGTGCATTGCTTACGATGACTTAAGTAGCTCCTGAACAGTAGTTCTAAGGGGCTTCCCCGTATTCCATACTGATGCTCCAACTTCCACAACAAAACCCTGTGATCGACTGTGTCAAACGCTTTGGACAGGTCTAAGAAAATAGCGCATGTGTATTGCTTTCGATCTTTTGCATTTCATGTGGAAGAGAAGTGATAATAAGTTCTGGGGTTTGCATACTACAAGTATTAACAAATCTTATGCCTTACCAAATCTATGTCGCTGTGGGGATGGCAATGATGTTGCTGTTGTAATCCTTATTCAGAAATGTCGCTCCATTCCTTGTCCAGATGTAATGGAATTGATGCTCCCTTTTAAACCGAGACAGCTATTAAATCTCTCACGGTTCTTCTTTGTCAAACTCTCATTAATGAAAATTTGATTCCCAGGGGCTACGACTTTGTTCGTTTGTTTTAGTTTGTACCGGTTGGAGTAAATGGCATCTCTCACCTTCCGGCTCATGAATTTGGCAATGATAGCCGGGCGGGGATGATCTTTAGAAGTCGGTGAGAGATGCTAATGTCAGGTTTGGTGATGGTAATCCCTAACCTCTTCACAGCAGAGATGACTAAGTCATCTGAATAGGGCAGGACCTTGAACTCCAAGCATGGTCTTCTACCATAGAAACGACGAAAAAGCAACTACTACAGTGTAAAACAAATATAAGTGAATAGTGTGTGGCAAAACAAAGTATATGGCCAAATAGGTGAAAGTATAAGAGATAAAGTAAACCAATCAAACTCAACAATAATATAAAAATATAAGTGATAAAGTAAACCAATCAAACTCAACAGTAATAATCAGTGCATGTAGGTGTGTTTTCGAATAGTGCACATATTAACGAAAGGTGAAAGCGCTGTTTACTTATCGCTCTTCAAAGTCTCAAATAAAGAAGCGAAAATATTTCGCGCGTTCCCGCCTTAACAGATGGTTGATTTCGAACTTTTTTTCTTTAACGGCATGTCTATGTCTGTTTTGATCGCAATTTTTGTATTTAAAAAAATAAATCTTATTTCAAATGAAATGCCTCAGAACAATCTTGAGAGTGACAGACTTAGCAATGAGCACGTTCGAAACACCCTGGGGATGACCGAAACCATATAACAGGGGTGGGGAACCTACTTTATGCTGCGGGCCGCATGAATTGCACAACAGTTTGGGCGGGCCAAATATTTTTTATTTTTAATTCCGAATAAAATATCCAAAGCATTGTTTCATATTTCACGAGCGAAAAAAAACTCTTAGTGAGATGGCTGATAGTTCTTTTCCTTGGTGAGACGTGCGATGTTTGCTGCAGTCGAAGATGTTGCTACTCGCAATTCCATTTCAACGTTTTCATCAGTTAATCTCGAGCGGAATCGACTCTTCGTGAGATTCAGTTTAGAAAAAAATTGTTCGCAGCAGTACGTGCTTCCAAAGAGGGACAAAAATTTGAGACCATGTTTCCGCAGGATGGGAAAATCATCAGCATTTATATAGCGTTGATAAAAGTCGGCCAGCGGTGTGTTAAGATACATAGCTTTCAATGTATCATCAGACTGGAGCTGAATTATTTCAAGTTGAAACTTACTAGGAACAGCAGCTGCAGTAACGTTGAAAGGAGTGGCAAAAATATCCAACTCTAGTTGCTTGATTTTCATGTCCTGGAATCTTTCAGTAAAAACCTCAGAAATCTTTTCACATTCACGAGCATATTTAGCTGTTGTAGAAGGTTTTTGCTCTTGTAAGGTGGGAAAATGTGTGGTGTCATTATTTTGAAGTTGCACTTTCCACAGCTGTAACTTTGTTTCAAATGATTTCACTCTTGCAAACATGACGTTTAAAAGCTGGTTAGGCCCCTGCAGCTGCATATTGAGTTCGTTGTGATGCTTGCTGATGTCAACCATAAATGCGAGATCACACAACCATTGGCTATTACTAAGTTCGTCGACAGGGTTTCCCTGCATATTCATGAACTGACAGACTTCGCTTCGTAGCGAATAAAAGCGTGTTAACATGTCACTGCGACTCAACCAGCGGACCTCGCAATAGTGTTGTTGAGGCCCCTGCTTTTGATAAAGTTGATACACTTCACTACTGTTGACATGACATTACGAAGTTGAATTGACTTTGCACACACGTTTTGTTGATGTATGATGCAATGGCATAAAACTAAGGCATCTGCAGCAAGACCGCGACGAGTCATTTCTTTTTTAACCAGTGCTGTTAATCCTTTTTGTGAACCAATCATGGCTGGAGCACCATCTGTTGTAAGGCCACTTAACTTTTCAAACGAAAGATTAAATTTGCGCATTGCCAAGAGAAGTTTTTCAAACAAATCCTCACCACGCGTAGTTCCATGCATAGGTTCCAGTGACAACAAACCTTCATCTATTTTGAAATCGGAAGTTACTCCTCGAATAAAGAATGCTAGCTGAGCTGTGTTTGTTATGTCAGTAGTCTCATCAAGGGCTAGCGCAAAAAATTCGAAACATTGAACTTTATCTTTCAGTGTCTTTTCAATATCATCTCCCATTTCCCAAATTCGATCTGACACGGTTCTTCTTGATAAACTAACTTTTTGAAACAATGTGACTTTGTCCGGAGCTAACAACTTAGCAGCTGTAACAAGACATTCTTTCACAAATTCTCCTTCCATGTGTGGCTTCAGCTTCTTTGCAATTAGGTTGCTTATTTCATAACTTGTTTGAATAACATCGTTATCGGTTTTGCAGTACCTTTGCAAAGTAGTTTGCTGCGCTTTTAAGCCTCCTTTGAGAACATTATTCTTATCCTGCCTAGCCTGCCCTGTTAAATTCTTCAAATTACCATGGCAGGAGTCATAATGACGCTGCAGATTTGATTTTTTCTTTGCTGCGACATGTTTTCCACAAACAAGGCATACAGGTTTGTCACTTATTTCAACGAAAAAATAAGAGTTTGTCCATTCCTTTTGGAACACCCTAGCTTCATCACTGATCTTTCTTTTTTTGCAAGTAGCCATTTTCCAAGATTAAACTTTTGAACAACAATAAAAGGATCCAAAGTTTGTATAGCAAACTAATAGCTCTGAAATCAAATAAAACATCAAATTAAAAAGCAGCACATGGCGCATGATTTGTTACTGCAAGGAGAGACAGTCGAGTGGTTGTTACGTCACAGTGGTTGAATGTGTGGCAATTTGTACAGAAGTTTAACGTCATAAAGTTGAATGGAAAGATATTAAATACAAATTACCAATAATTTTGATGTCATTTTAAGGGAATATTTGTTCATTAACATTTTATTTATGTTTGCTATATTGTATACTGAACAAAATTGAGACGCGGGCCACATTAAAAAGGCACGCGGGCCGCAGGTTCCCCACCCCTGCCATATAAGATGTGGTGTCGGCAAGGAGACTTCAAAGGTTCGGACATGTTGCCAGAAGCAGTGAGCTTATAAATTCCAGCTATAAGCAAAACTTAAAGGCAGAAGAAGAGGACGCCCACCAAAGAGAAGGACAGCAGTGTGGAGGGATGCGATAAGAAAAAAGTACCTTGTGCCCATCAAAGCGAGGGGACGCCAAGTCCTGAGCATTGATTGATTAATTGATACATCTTTGTTAGTGTAACAATCAACTGAAGCAACTCATAATATGTTGTTGTATGAAACATTGGAAGTGGAACTTCATATTAGCATGTAATGAAATTTCATGGCTATTAGCATGTAATAAAATTTCATATTTTCAACAGAATATGCGCAGGGTTCACATACTTCACAACTTGCAAACCGATCAGTTAACTTCAGCAAATAGTCCAGAAAACAACGAGGTTCCAAATCAAAGTGGCGATGAAAGCATTCTACCAATCTTAGGAATGATTCTTCCATTGATGATGTTGTTTCTTCACTGAATAAAGGGTGTTTAATTTCTTTTTTTTTGCTGCAGGAGCCATCAACGATAAATGTGGGGTTACAAAAAAATTGCTGCCAAACAATCAAGTTCCCAAAAAGTTATTAAAAAAAGTCTTTTAAAACAGAAGCCTGATTTTTTTTATTAAATCCCCATTCTTAAGACTATTGAGGTAAGTTATTGTGAAGTCCCTAATCCATAAAGTAAAGAAATACTGTTAAACACATTACAGAGTCTTCTATGCAATCCAGACGTTTTGTTTGAAACCGAATATCAAACAATAGCCGCTGAAGGACAGTCTGATTTTTGTGATGGACTATTTTTCAGATGCAACCCTTTATTTAGAAACCATCCAACGGCCTTACAAGTTGTTGGGTATTATGATGATATTGAAGTTGCAAATGCCCTTGGATCAAAAGCAACTAGGCATAAACTTGGTGCCATACAAATAATGTGCATACTGCAAATCAGTTTAAATTTTACTTATCTAAATTGAATGTTTGTTTATGATGTTTTTATTGGGTGTTGACAAACCTAAGATCCAAGTATAGATCTGCCAACCATGCAATACAACTATTTGCAGTAGCAAAATCTTCATACACTTTAAGAAATAATGGTATTGATCGGATTTTAATGCTTTTGTTGATGATCTAAATCTTTTGTCATCTGTAAGTCTGTATTACTGATTTAAAAAAATCCTAAAAAAGTACCTACTTTGTAATAACTTATTTACCACACATTTAGCTTTTTTTGTCAGGAAAATGGCGTCACAATGAAAAGATTTACTGGCAATCAAGTTATTCATGGTGGTCGTTTAGCGTTCTTAGAATACACCAGCCCAAAATCTTGTTGGGGGATTTAAAGAAGGGGTTGGTTGTGCAACAAGGATGTGCAGAACCTGTTACTGTTCAAAAACCACTGAATCAAATGATATGGTTAATGGGGTAATATAACATCTTAGGAATGTTAACAAAATTTAAAACCTGAAACTATACTTTGTGTTGCAGTTTGGTCACACAAATTTCACCCCAAGAAATGTTACTAATCATATCCAGCATTGCTCTGATATTTGTGATGCATCACTGAGTATGGATGGTTGCCTCAACGTACTGGTCTAAATTTTTGGGAGTGGACAGACTTTTCATTTGAAATGGTGTAAAGTACTTTGATTTGTGTGTTAATACATGTGGTGTATGAGGCTTTTAAAATTAAGTTTGCACTACGGAAGTTCATCGATGAAATGCAATTGTTCACATTTGCCTGGTTTAATGACCAAGTGGCAGAAATGGATTTGTATGGCTAGGAAAATACGGACCAGCCATCACCTTTGGATCGAAGAATTATTGATGAAGATGGCCATAAGCTTAACCAATCAGGTATTAACATGCCACTTAACTTCTTATTTGCAAAACTGATTAATTACAGTAGTTGCAAAAAATAATATGTCTTGAGCTGCTTAAACAATCACTTTGTGCTACATACTTCCATTGATACTTATAATAGCTCCACATAATGATCCAAATTGGAAGTGCCTCAGATTGATTCTTCAGATAGCCAATTTTTGCCTGGCCATAAAATTTTCGCATAAAGACGTTGGTGTTTTAGCTTCACTGATTGAAGAGCATCAGCTGAAGACGGTGGAAAGCCATCGAGCCTAAGGTATGCTTTCAGATTTTTTTGCGTTCGACATTACCGAAGCACTCGTTACTGAAAATATTTCTTTTTTCCCAGCTTGTCCAGCGTGCTGACGCAAGCGAATCGGATATTCGTAGGTGGGAAAGAAACCAAACAATATTGTGCGCCGTCTGTGGTTTTTGGTAACGTACGTAACAGCCGATGTGTCGGATTACTTTGTGACTTTGATAATGTCGTCCGACTGCAGGCGTTCACCGTTGTTGGCTCACGTGTGCAATGGCACCCTAGACATAAATATTCTGCCTTCTCGACCGTATCCGAAACGAGTCTGATATTCGTGCGTTGGAAACGCAGAACCGAGCCTGTGCGATATTTGCTGTTGTTGGTAAGTACACTAAAAGCAGATGTGTCATATTTCTTGACGACTTTGATGTTATTAATAGACTGGTTTAGGAGTATACCATCGGAGGGTCACGTCTGCGATGCTACCCCCAGCCGACGATCTTTCAACCTTCTGCCGATTCTGACCGTTTTGTGTGATTTTCTTGTTTTTCAAATGGCAAAACGTTTTTTTACATTTCAGATCTCGACCTAATCAGCGGGGCGGCGATACGATCGCTAGTGGCATCATCGCGGAACGTTGGGACGCGATACAAACGCACCAGGATCTAGGTCAGCGGCGCGTTAACTACCGATTGCCGCAGGACTGGCGCACCAACCCTGTGGCACAGGACATCATGACTGTGCGCTCCCGGGCCTTTCACTTTAACGCGGGTTTCGGATTTGTCTTGCGACGGGTCACGGGTGAAAGGCGGTACTTCAACACATCAGACAATAACTTGTTCGAAGGCCCGCTGTTGATTCGCTCCCTCGACGAGCTCCAGGCCTTTGTCGAGCAGGTTGCTGAGCGAGATTGCTTGGAGTGGCTTAGACTTCAGCGCGAGGAATCGGCGTGGGTCGTGGAAGCGTTTACCAACGTCACATTTTTTTGTTATTATGTTTATCGGGCAAGCTGAGAAGCTCCCGATCCACTTGTTGCAAAATCGTGGCTTGGTGCCGCTTCACAGGACGATCCGAAGGCGGATGATTAAGGACAACCTGTGTTTTTTCCGCTGCCTAGCCTTGTTTAGTGGCTCCAGTCCAGAAACGATGAAAGCGAATGCGGCGGGCTTCTGTCAGCAATATTACCTGGCGGTCGATGTCAACCCTGACACTTCCCGGCGTGAAACTGGTGGAACTTCGAGGAGCTGTTCAAGCTTAGTCTCAATGTTTTTCGTTTGGCGGCCGACGCTCCCCGAAACGGCTGCGTACTAAAGTCGTGGAGTGTGCGACGCCGCGCATTCAAGGAACCGCGAATCCTTGATGTACCTCTATTCAAGGAGCATTTTAGTTACATAGAAAATTTGGACATTTTCGCCTCGGGGTTTGTGTACAAGACCCACAGAAAACACTTTGGCAATTTGTCCAAGTGCAGCGAACACGAAAACACCTGCAAAGGTTTGGTTAAAAACGTTTATGTTGGCGGGTGTATTCCACCCCTATGTCAGTAATGGATGCCATTGACGAGGCCCGGAATAGACGTCCCCACACCCCTTCCCTGCAAACGCGTCAAAGACGACCTGGCACGCCGAGCACCTTCCCCTGAGCGTTTCTATTTGTTCCAATGTTGAGGCCAAGTGCTTCGTCACGAATGGGGATGCTGCGAAACTCGTCGACCGCATACTTTCCTATCTCATGCGAGTGCAGAAAGCGTCACGGGAAGCAATGATGGAACGCTTCCAGGGGATTTTTGACGATTTGGACAAACTTCTGGCTGAATCGTGCAAACGCGAGTCGTGTCAAGAAGTTGACAGGCATCCTATGGCGATACTCCGCCCACGTGATCAGCTTCAAAGGTGCAAAACAAACCTGATAAAGCGATGGTTCCTGCCCCAGCTCACCCGAACCGACACCATCACCTTTATGGTAAAACGAAACAACAACTTTATGTGCATCCAGACGCATATGTTCAAATTTCTGGATATGTGTGTACCAACAAAAGCGCCACACCAGCGATAGTTGAGTAATGACGTCCAAACTTTACAACCTTACCCGCGGTCGACGAGGGGCGTTAACTACCCCTCCTCGTACGCCGTCACCGCCACAGCCCCGGGTCAATTTTGCGGGATAAAAGCGCAACGACGTCGAGTAAATATATTCACACTATCTGATTCATTTTCAGACAAACGGACAGCAGCAGAATATTGTGATGATAAGAGTTTGCTCCGTTGGCACAATCAAGATCAGGAAAGTGATGGCAAAAGAAGGCCCAGTTCGCAGTACTGTGGGGAAAAGCGAACATTTTCGAACAACGCAACGAGCTATGGCCCGCATATGTGTAAAAGAGGCTTGGTTGAATTTTCATCTGCCACATCATCGTTCTCTGTGATGAATGCTTACGGTGGTGAAGTGCACAGTGTTCGTTTTTTCCAAAACCTTCCTAATGTTCTTGTCCTAATATGGGCCTCTGTTTTCGCATTTTCGGGTGGTGCAAATGGCTTTCTGATCCGAACACATAAAATAGAGGAAAACATTTCCTTTAATTGTTGATTATGTAGGAGAGGAAGAGAAAGAAAATCATAAAACGTCCTAGACCGAAAGACTACGATGTTGATCCGGCACCAGACGCACAATCACCAAAGGAGCGAGGCATTGTGAATCTTATTGCTACTTCAACTCCACGGAAAATACATAATGCTAGTTCCACACAGGATTTCTCGCCGGCTTAGCGTACGCCTGCGAGCTACCGCGCTGGCGCAGTGATGTACACACAGACATAAAACTCGAGCTCGCGCACTGGCGTTGTTGCCCACACATCCGCACTTTCACAGGGGTCACCCCATTTGTTTTAACTGCTGCTGTATGAAGGATATCTGTTTGTCGGAAGAAAAGGATTTCTGTTATTAGGTGTTTGCTTCTTTTTTTGATTTTGAAAAAGAGAAGAAATGCTCAACAGAACAGAAAACGACAAAATTGGGTTCATCCTATTTTCCAAAGCGCGAAAAAGACAAAGAAGGTTGTCTGTAAGTTGTGGTTTTGTCATAAAAATACTAAACCGGAAACATACATTACTTTCAGTGGACTACTTCAAACTGGTTAGTGATATGCGTCACTTGCGACAAAGTTTTTTTCATTACGTTTAGATTGACACCCGAGCTTTTTGACAAGCTTGTGCTAGCATTAAGCCAATCCTCTAAATTTAAGAAACAGGACAAAAATTGGAAAAAAAAACATTTCAACTTAAGGCATGGATAAGGTTTTTTTTCATAACAAAGTGTATTGTAAATATTTGCATTTTATTCCGGCTAATATACTTGTTACATCTCTGAATGTATGCTATTCATTTTTGTAGATATCTGACAACTAAAGTTACCTACTTAAATATTGGTTACTCATACAGAATAAGTAAGAAAGTAGTCCAAAAGATTATTGTTGAGACTTGTGCTGCAATATGGGACTTTTTTCACAATAAATACTTACCATTACCTGACCAGACAGCTTGGACTAAAATAGCAGATGGTTTTAAAAGAATTTGGCATTTTCCTCATTGTGTTGGCACAATTGATGGTAAAGTTAACATTTACAAACTATTAACAATGATATTTTTACACGAAATTATTTCACAGGGGTAAAACATTGTGCTATTCAATCACCTGTAAAATCTGAATCACAGTTTTTTTAATTACAAGAAAAGTTTCAGCATTGTGCTACTAGCAGTGGTAGAGGCCCATTACAATTTCATTATGGTAGATGTTGGTAGTCATGGTCGTGAGGGTTATGCTGGTGTTTTTCGGAAAAGCTCTTTTGAATGGTCAACTTAATTTGCCAGAGCCGAAGGCACTACCTGGTACAACTTCTCCAAAAGTTCCTTATGTGTCTGTTGTAGATGCTGCATTTGGATTGCATGTAAATCTTATGCTCCCGTATGGAGGTGCAAACCAAACAAGACAAAATAAAATATATGATTACAGGTGCCTAATTATTTATGTTATACTAACCCCAATTACCCAAATATAATTGTAAAGTCTTTTACCAAAAAAAACTTTTTAACTTTTTCTCCTCCCAACCCAAAGGCCCGAGTACCTGTCAACATATCCCAACCTAAAGTTTATATGCATCCTACTTTTAGACATTCAAGAGCACGTGGTCGTGTGGAAAATGCATTCGATATTTTGGTTAGGCACTTTCATGTCTTTCGGGCTCCTACCAGAATGGCACCACACAATGCTGATCATGTAGTTAAAGCAATTTCTGTCCTATATAATTTACTGCGAATGGAACAAGATGTAGAGGCAACAGACGAACAAAATTTTAAATGGAGAGATGTTGTTGGGACAAACACCCTACTACCTTTTTCTGGCATTCGTGGAAGAAGCACTGCTGATACACAGTTGTTCGTGATGTTTTTACAAACTACTTCACGAAGGAAGTTTGCATTGGCAAAATCAACATGTGTTTCGCTACCAATAAACATTTAGCAAGAATGTACCAACTGCTTTTATTTTTACAAAACTTGAAGAAACAAAATAAACTATAGGTAGCACCATTTGAATATGTTGCGAAAGGTAAAATGTGAGCGTGTTCATGTTTTTATGAAACTTGTTTAACTGCTGTTAATCTTCTGCTTCATACACCATTAGGAATATTTGCATTTTTTAATTCCTTTCAGGGATATTGCCAGTGTCGCACAAAACTGGTCAGTTTCATCTAACAACACACAAATGAGTAAACATTTGATCGAACTATTCGTAAACGTGTACTTTGGCAGAAATTATACTTTTATAATTTAAAAAAACCTTCATTTGCAGTGTTTCAAAGATGGGTGACACAGTGTTGCATCACCCAGTTTTTCGGGTGATGACCTGAACCTTTTTTTGAGTGGTATTCCATGCTTTCCTGTTAAAAGTATTTTGAAATCCAAGAGATCAATGTTAACTGTCAAATTTTACCAGTTCTCTTGTGGTGAAATAGCAAGTAGCTGTTGCTGCTAACACAAATAATCTTATTTTTTGGAAAAGTTAAAGCATCTTCACATTGCATTAATCTTCACCAACTTGGTTCGGCAAAGAAATCGGTATTTTCAGAACCCCATGTGAAATCTATTTCAGTTTGTTGTGGTTCCATTAGTCGGGAAAGAAAATTTGGCAAGTTCTATGAGGACATAACAACTTACTCTCTTGTCTTCCAGAAACATTCCACAAAAGGAAAATAACTCCCACGTTTTACGACCTGATGCAGCGGAACCAAAAGATGAAGATTGACTTTCCTTCTCCCGTTTATATTTTTTTTAATCTCAATCCATGTGCATCCCTAGGAATATTCTTCTACGGCCGCGTTTTCCGTTCAAAATGCATCCCTACGGGTGCGCTAACAGCAGATTTCTATTGAGCGAAGCTTCAAATAACGATTTCACGCTTATCGACTAGTTTCAAGTCACATGACAGCCCTTTTTTCCCATATTTGTGGCAGGCTTGTGGTCATTTTCATGTGCAATAGTGACAATTCTTTTTACATGCATTTCAAATGAAATTTTACAGACTTAATGAGGCAGAAAAAGTTATGTAGTATTTTTAGTAATTTTTACCATTTGTATGTTTTGTTACATCATTATAGCCCATTGTATTTTTTTGACTTATTTGTGATCTGTAACTTTCAGAAAAATAATTTTACACATTGCAATATGATTAAGCGAACTTATGATGCTGCTGCTGCTCTTAACATGATGAAGCTATGATGATGAAGAAGCAATTGATATTTCTCAGTCTAAATTAGACCCAAGTGACAATGACGAAGGTATGAAGAGTGACTCTGTTTTATCTTCGGATGATGAGGAAGGTACAGATAATCAGGGGTGGAAACTTTGGCAAGCTGTTGATCACAACTTTCGCACATTTTCTTTTGAAGTCAACAGTGGTTGTACGTTTGCCACTGAACCACAAACAGCACTACAGTGTTTTCAGAATTTTATCAGATGATATGTTGTGTCACATACTCTAAACCTGGAATATTGGAACATAAATTAGTTTCAAATAGTCTAAGTGCAGGATATAACAGTATAACCCAGAAAATATACCAAAGACATCATCCAGCAGTAAATCATCACCAATAGCAGAACCAGGACCATGGAGAGACTCGTATGGAAGTGGTCAAATCTATGAATGTCGAATACACGACTTTGGACTAACAATTGCTTCAACTGATAGAATGGGAAGAACTAAAATGATGCCATGGCAAGACTACAATCCATTACAATAGTTCCAATACTTCAGGGTAAGATCAGTTAATATGAAATTATTACATCCGGGTCAATTCACAGCACCAGGATCAGCAAGTCATCTACCGGTGATAAGGCTAAATATATGGCAAAACAAGCATCAAACAAATGCAGCAATTGCCGGAATAAAACATTGGGACTCGACTCCACAACAATCAATGACGATACTAACTGAAGCAGGAGAGTCACAGACTTGGAATACATGGATTTAACATCAAGATACAACAGAAACAGTCTCAGCAAGTAGACGTAGGGGAAGATGGAAGTGCAGGGCAGACATCAGAATTAATGCAAATAGATAATAATAATATGCCGTGGTACAGAACAGAAGATTATCAGAAGTGGTGTAGTTGTGAAGTACTGTTCAATTTAGAAGTGTTTAGATATACTGTACCAAACGAAACGCTGTAGAGAACACGTGGGTATTAGACTTTAAAACGCCAAAACCGTATATTCGTGAATAATATGTATAAAATTAATATGTATAAATTATAAAATTAATTATATGACCAAGTTGGAGCAGCCCATGGGCTTATTACGTCATTAGAGCCAGAGAGATCTCGAGAAAGCAGCAGTTTGTGGAGAAAGGGTGGTGTCAGTAAGATCGTACAACACATGGGAATCAAAACAGAGTATCTACAGCCAGTGAAAAACAAAGTGGAGTATGTTAATTACATGTACAAGCAGCAAAAAGGCGAACTACCAGACTCAGTAAAAAACTGGATACAACACTGAGGCGAGAAAGGTAGACCAATTCATTCTAAACGGATACAAGAAATTTGGTAGCAAACCGACGAAAAATGAGTGGTCAAAATATTTAACAGATAAATTTGGATTAGGGTACTCACAGATCAAGATCAATAGAAGTTATATTAGTTGGCCAAAGACATCCAGCAACAACTTGCAAAATATATTAGGAAGATTGAAGAGACGTCAAGCTAAACCAATGTCAGGACAAGTAGCATTAAAAGTATTCAACGAGATCTTAAACAACATAAAAAGGGGCAAAACAGTACATGTACTGATGATGACAACAGAGATTGTCGAAACGTCTACACCAGGGGTGGGCAAACTACGGCCCGCGGGCCGCATGCGGCCCGCCAAATGTTTCCGAGTAACGCTGAATAGTACTATGAGCACAGGAGCAGAGTTTTAAAAATACCGGGGGTGTGACTTGCCGATACCAATACCATGTGCAGTATCTGTACCCGCACGATCAGTTTTTTTTAAGGTTTGGTTTGGGTGACCGCTAAGTAGTTTTAAGAGACCGCAAGTGTTTCATTTAAATACCAAAAAATAGCCATTTCCAAATTTTGGGAAACCGCTGGAGAAATTTGGGGGGCCGAAACACCTTTAAAAAAAAACACTGCGCACGATACTTTGGAACCAAACACAGATACTTTTCACGTGCTTTAGCCTGCCACGTTATTATGCAAATCGTCACTTGACACAATTTCTTCGTTCGATAAAAGTAAAAGCGATTCACGTTTTCAAATACAGCCCACTTTGCACTGTTGACGCCCAAACTTTGACACAAGGACTTCATTAACAAAAAACGTGGTTCAGCCTTTGTTGCAACAAACGCTTGTTTTTTCAAAAAAAACAATTACAATTGTAGCGTTTCAACCACTGTTTGTACAATCATGAACAAAAGTATTTGCAAGCTGAAAATATGCTATGTAATAATTTTGCGCAGGGGTGCACAACCTGCGGCCGCAATCTATTTTGCTAAATATTTTGATTTTCAAACTGCTAAAACAGATTTCGTGGGACTGGAAAAAAGATTACCAGTCTAGTAACCATATGCGCCAGGCTTTTTATCCGCTTATTATGTGCAAACAATGCGAAAAAGGGCACTGCAATCGTCACAATACAGTTTATGACGTCATAAACAGTTAGCTCTGTTCAGCTAAACTTGTGCACAAGTTAGAAATTGTTAATCAGAGCATCTTAGGCGACTTTAAATGGTATATATATGATACAAACCTTATTCTTTGCATCAGTTGTTTTAAAACAAAACAACAAGCAAGCAATTGGCGGCCGTTGGCGAAATACCATGCGGCCCGATAAGATTATAAACTTTTTAATGCGGCCCTTGCACTGAAAAGTTTGCCCACCCCTGGTCTACACGATGTATTCTATATACACCACACTACCTTGGCAGTAATGTTTATGATTAAAAGTTCACTAACAGTGAAACCTATACAGCACCACGAATATGCAGTTTGTAAAAATAAATTGACTTTGTAAACAGGGCCGGATTTAGACCATGAGGGGCCCAAGGCTATTTTCCATTTGTGAGCCCCCTCAATATTTTTGAGCTCAGAATTTCTCTCTAAACAACATCACATGTCATTGCTTAATGTTAAAAATATGAGTGCATTAAACTCTTCGTTCTTTGCTTTTTCCACATTCATGAGTGCGAATTTTTAATTAAAAGAATAAAAATTTAGTTAAGGTAGTTTTGCTTTTATTTTCTTTAATCAAACAACCGTTACAATAATTGTAAAGTTTATTTACGAGGACGACTAGGCTGTAAGACTAGGCTACAACAATTTTTTTCTAGCTTTCGTCAAAGCAAAATCATGCAAAAGTTCATCAAAATTTATCTGTTTAAGCTTGTCACTTTCAATGCACAGAATGCTCAGTGCGGACAACCTTTCTTTGGACATTGTCCATCTCAGTTTATTTTTGATGCTTTTTAGCCTTGAGACAGATCTCTCTCTAGAGCAGTTAGTGACCATTAAGCTTAGAAACAGTCTTAATATTGATTCCACATTAGGAAAGGCAGTGTTAATTTTTCCTTGCACATAATTTCATAAAGGTCTCCATGAGACAAGGAAATAGATTGCTCTTCCAGCAGAATGCGCGTAATAATTGTGAAACGACGTAATAATGACTGTTCAAAAAAACGTGGTTGAAACCAGTTGTGTATAGAATTTTATACTCTGAAAAGCTTGATAATATATATATACTTTAGGTAGGGTTTAAATTTGTCAAGTTTTTAAAGAATAACAAACTTCGAACCGAATTTCGAGGCCCCTGGACGTTGAGGCCCTAGGCTTCAGCCTGCCTAGCCTATTGGTAAATCCAATTTTTACCTATGCTACAAATTTTGACAGATTTTTGACAAGCCAAAAAATGACCGCCCTAATTACAACAATCATTAATCCTTCCCCTTTGACGCCGCTGGCAAAATCAGCCCGCAAGTGGATCTAGATTTTTTTTCTTCTATTTGCGATGTATTCTGCACCTGTTTGATGATTGTTTCTGACCAGATTGACCATGGACTTTGTGGACATATGTAAAGCATTGTGTGTTGCTGGGCTAAGAAGCATTTTTGATTTATCTGTGTTTTTGTCAGAATTGTGTTGCAATAGTTGCACTGTTTCCTTTCACTGCGATGACATGTTCATTTTAATGATTTCAATGATTATTGCATCGTTATTATATTTTGCGATTGGCATTTTTTCTTCTGTCGTTTGAAACGGTCCATCGAGCAACTAATCCTGAACAACATTGGTTGTAATCTTGGTTTGGAACATTCCTGAATAAAAATGGGCAGTATAAATATCGCGCCCACAAACGTTAAATTCAACCTTCTCTATATTGTTAAAATACTGGTCGAAGCGCTGGTTAATATTCTGTCCAAATCCGCCCAACGTTCGTGTCACTCGCCGATTGATGTTTCGTTGAAGTCTCAAAAGTAACTTGCTTGTGATCGCTTTTTTTTGCCTCAATGGCCTCAAGCAAAAGCTTTAATTTTTTCATGAACTTTGTTCATAAATTTAAGTCGCCATTTTCAAACTGTTTTAAGAATAAGAAACATTTTATCAGCTTTTCTTGGGGACATATGTAGTAATAACTAATTGGTGATTTGATTTTTTTGTGTATTTGTTTATACCTTGGGGTGTAGAAAGACAAGAAGCAAATATCTCATCCACATTAGCCTGTCCTGCATACTTCCCAAACTTGTTACATTACCCTGGTGAATTGTTTTGAAAATCAGACCTCTGTATTAAACAAGGGCTTTTTTGATTCACGGCACAGCTGAATTACTTTTGGTTTTCCAAGCTTTGGAAGAGATGAATAGGATTTTTGATGTAAGTGAGAAAATGTAAACATGTCTGTGTGGGACTATGGAACAGGACGCATTTGCTTGGCAGAATCAGAAACCAAACATTCAAAGTCATTCCTATCATGTAAATCCGTTTTTTTCACAATGTTACTAATTAATAGTTTTTTTGCATGTCAGCAGCCACAACAATGTGCCCGGTAGGTGACGGGTGGTCTTCATCATTTACGTAGTGATCTCTAGCAAGTTTAGCAGAGGAACACAAGTCACACTGGGTCTCACCAATATTTGTATAATGCACATGTGCACCATAAAAAACTACATGTGTCACATTCACCCTGAGATGGTCGACAAAATCCAATGTTTAGCGAATGAAAGATTTTTTGATAAACAGAATATGACACATGGGGTGTATCAGGACGAGCAAGATACACTTTCCACATGAACCTTATGTAAAGTTGTGGATCCAAATATTTCTTCCTGTTTGGAGCATGAGTTTTGCTGCAGTGTGAAACCTGGGGGTTAAAGGAGTATTACATGTTGCCTATTTTTTTCTGTTTCACTTTCGTCACTTTTACTGAATTTCCCTCGCTTTTCTTCAGGTGAAGATATTGGGTCGGATCAGTTACAAAGCCATCTCATTACCAAGGTTGCCATGTTAATACTGTGAGCTTGGCACCGGAGCAGCCAGGCAGTTGATACAACAATCTTTATTTCACCCTTTCGCTTAATTGCAGTTTTATGAATAGTGCCTTTCATAAATTCCCTTCTACCTGCAAAGTCCCGCGACCAAAATTTCTGATAAAACGCCTCCCTTCTAACACCATCAAATAGAGTGGAACACTTTGCACACGAACCTTTGCAAGGTGAAAGTAACTTGTATTTCTTAATGTTAAATTGTGAACGTTCATCTTGTGTGCGCCGACGCCTGGGACACAAAGGTTTCTATCTCGTGGAACATTATTACATTCACCTAAAACACAAACAAATACATTGGACTTTATTTAGGCATAAAAACGTATTATATGATATTAAAAACATCGGAATAGGTTCAGACTTAAATGTGCGGGATTGTGATCTGAACAAACGTATTTGACAAGTAAATCAATTAACACCTCAAGCATTTAATTCCACACAGCTGTATACCATATGTCACCTTTTGTTGACTGTTTGTCGTTGACAATTGTACGTATATATACATGTTGTTTCGAACGATATTAGATCACTGTAAGATAACTCAACTCAACTCTTCAATCATGGATTAGGTCTAGCAAGTGATCAGTCGCTACATAAATGGTGAAATCCCGTCGTGATCACAACCCGCAACACCTTCGGATACTCTAACCCAGTGGTTGCCAACCTTTTTTTAACGTGACCCATATACTTACCAAAATTTAGTTTTGACCCACGTTTGGTGGAGTAGTAAAAGTGGCACCGATCACAACAGAACGAACCAACACAAGGTTGCACAGTTCCACGCCTTGTGAACAGCAACCTGCAAAAGGCGTAGGAACACGCTGGCAATTGGCGAGGTAGGCCGAGTATAATAGGCGGCGAAGACTGTGATAAAGGTAAACTACGTGTTGTTGGCTTATCCACCAACAAGTCCGAGGTCAGCGTCACCAGGCAGCTACAGCTCTCTTTAAATGCTGCCGCCTTATTTTGCGGAATTTCGATGTGACAAACAGAACAATTGCAACCAAAATTACCAAATGCAATCAGAACAGGGCTTCCTACCTTTGCTCCGATGTAGTTTCGATCTCAGATTCTACACCTGTCGGTGATATCGTCTCAATTTCCGACGGCTGCTTGCTTGTCGTTAAAAAAGAACATATTTTTAAACAATTAGTTCGTTTTGTGCAAACCACCCAAAATAAGATCGACGACCATCTTGCAGCTGCATCGTTCTCAAACAATGACAAGTCACGAGCCTCATCCCACTTTCGAGAGCATTTGGTAAGGTGACGTGTCTAGTTTCGCAGCCGGTTCCTGGAATAACAGTCAATTTCAAATTCAACAGTAACTTACACAATTCCACAACGAAGCCGGACATTTGCGACATCGATGTCTATGCATAGCGTACATAGCTTTTTTCAAGGTTGCAAAACACAAGACAAAGTATACAGCTTGTAAAGCAAGTGAGTAATTTTATTTTCAGCTTCCACAGTGTCGGTTTTCAACCCGATCAGTTACGCCCTGGGTTAATAATGTGCAACTCCCCAACAATAAAACTTGCAACTGTCGCGTATGTCGATTATCCACGAGACATAGACTTACACATGACATGCAAAAATGTACGACAAAGGACCGAGAAAGGAAGCCAAACGACGTCTCTGGTCGTTGGTGGCATTTTTTCAGAGAATCACTGATTGGTATTTCTCGTTCAGGAACTATTTCATTCTACAACGTCCATCCGCAAAGTTGTGGGGATGCCCATTAACTTCAAGCACTTTCTTGAATTCTTGGTCCTATTATATACGAATTACTGACTAAATTTAGCGTTCATCGACGAGCTGTAATCGATGTTCGAATGGTCCGAGTTTATGATTGAAAAACAAAAATAGGTCATACACGTAGCGACAAAGAACCTTGGATTTGTTTGAGCAACAGTATAACGACCCATTAGCCCATTTGCCATTTGCTCAATGTTGGTTTTCGTTCAGAGGTTATCAGTTTTGTCAGAACATGTTAAAAAAATATCTTTACCCGCATATTTCCCCGAAGTTTTTACAATCTTATTACTCGAACGTTTTTTTAAACAGACCCATTATCTCAACTGTTCATGTGCTGTCAAAAACCATTTGGCAGTTGGGAAAGGTTGCGGAAAGGCGAAGCTTCGTGTGTTTTGCATGCCAGCTGCACTGGCTTTGCAAGATCTGTTCGTTTGGGTGCAGGTGGGAGAACATTCCTTGTTGGTAAATCATTAATAGGACACCCTTACTGGAAAACAATGACTTGCCGATCCACCTTGCATCCTTCGCGCGGTAAACCTAACAACCAAGTTGTGCTCTTGCCAAAATTTTGGAATACGAAGTGAATAGTCAGTGGGCTTTCGTGAACCCTTTACCAAAATAAAAATACATACAATTCAAGTAAAATATTCCAGTATTCTATCAATATGGGAGAAAATGAAGCGTGAAAAAAGGATGAAATAAAAATTAAAGGCAAAACAAGCACTTGACTTACTTTAGATCAGCGGTTCCCAAACTGGTGTACGGGGCCTTTAGGGGTCCGTGAGGTAATTGTGGGGGGACCGCGAAGCGGTTGAAGTAATTCTATAATCTTATTTGGCGTCAGTTTGTGACACTAAATAAGTTTAAATCAAAGTAGAATTGAGAATCGACTGTCTCCATTGCTAAACAATGGCCTTTATTGAATGACAACTATCAAAAATGAAATTGTTCGCGCAACATTTTTTCCATCTTTGCAGCGTTTGTTCTTCTGTATCAATTTTTATTCAGTTGTACATTTTTTATAATAATATGCCTTCGACCTTATCTAAATAGAATAGGTGTATGCTATTAATCAAGGCTGCTCAAGTGGCGGGCCGCGGTCCATATCCGGACCTTCGATGTGGACTTTGACGGTGTTTTGATTAAGGCTACATATATACTATCAGATGTGGTTAAATACGTGATCATATGGCTATGTAGCGGCAGTTTTTAAACTGGGGTGAGGAGCCTACCGTGACGAACAACGGTCCATTACTCCACTATACAATTAACAAAACGGCGATTGGTTGTATCTGTGATGTAGTAAATTGTGTATCTTTTTTTGTATCACGCGACCTGTAAGCGTCGGATTCTGCACTGTCTGCTTTCAGTTTAAACTCGTCGAATTTTCTCTTCACACCACACAGATTTAAAAGGCATTTGCAAAATAAACCATATCGAAATTAAATATGTACACCAGATTAAATGACAATGAGTTTTCTTTTTATCAGTTTATACAAGTAATTCTCAACTTTAGTACACTACAACACGTAAATTACAATGGCAAGTTACAATTGTTATGACGTCACACACAACATTATGGTGAAACTACAATCGCATAGCAAACGTTGTCAAACATAGAGATATTAGCGGCGGGACGATTGATCGACCGGGAGATTTCCTTTTGTCGACGAAATTATCGATTTGCTACCGATTCCACAATTTTAGTGAGTTACAAAGGTCGTACGCGACTTTTGTGTAGCGCGCAAAAAGACAAGCACGTTAAAAGGCAATCTTATCTCTTGAGACTGCTTCACATGAAACGGACCAAAATAATCCACACCGACGTTTGTGAAGGGTGGTTCATCAGTTTGTAGGCGATGCTCAGGTAAATCCGACATCACCTGCGTTGCTGGCGTCACTGCCCTTTTTCTGCAGCCGACACATTGTTCAGCACGCGACGTACAACAACGCCGATATTCACAATCCAGTATTTGCCACGAATTGCTGCAAGGGTGTGTCCAGTCGTGATGCCATTGTGAAATAAGTTCTGTCAAATAGGAACCACAGGGTAAAATTACAGGATCATTTGTATCATAAGCAACTTTAGATTTTTGTATGCGACCTCCAACGCGAAGAACGTCATTGTAAAGCACAGGCTTCAGTTTCATCAAAACACGCGGACAGTCTTGTTTCCTAAACGTTACAACAACAGCTGAGAAATAAATTCGCTGCTCATCATTTACAAGTTCCACTTTCGCCAGTTGTAACTCTTCACTCGATAGCGTAGTCCAGTTGGTGGGTTTCCTGTAACAACAGCTTGTATCTCAACAACCAAGCTATAACTTTCTTTAATCGGTAAAACGACGAGAATCTTTCAATAAGTCGATCTGTGGCAACCGTGGGCGAACCAACAACACAAATCCGTCCAACTCTTCTGGAATATCTGGCAGCTGCACAGGACATGTAACGGTTAAGGGGCCTTGAGGAGAGAAAAGTTACAAAAAAGAGGAGTGGAGTGGTTTGGCGGCCTACACTGGTATTTATGGGTATAGTAAAGTAAAGTAAAAAAAGAAAACAAAATGCCTTGCAATGCGCCTTTGCGACCGCTAAACTGAACAAACAAAAAATAAGCTGAAAAGCTGCCTAAATTGTTAGTGATTGAAGCAAAAAGCATTCAGAATCCTTTACCAAATGTAAACCGGGTCGAAATAATAATGTATATACAAAAATATTCTGTAACATTTTCAATGTAATTTTTTTTTGCAGTTTTTATGAAATTCCTCCCCGGTTGGGAACCACTGGCTTAGACACCAACATTTTGTGTTTTTTTTAATTTATGACAAAATTACACCAAACTCTACGTTGGCTTTTAAAATGATCGGCAAAGATTGTTGGACCGGGGGGCGTTGTAAAAAAATCGAAAGCGCAAGTGGGCGTTAGTAACATAAAGGTTGGGAAACACTGGACTATAGTTTTCAGCTGATCTGTGACATCAGATGCTAATTCATGCTGGCGATTTGTGTTTGCCCTCCTTGATAAAGGCACCTCCTTGTATTTGTTAAGATTTTCTGGATCTATACATTTTACAACTTCTAAAGTATATTCCTTTATGAGTTCTGAATCGATGAATGGTTTACCTTTCTTCCCCAGCAAATAAGCAACTTTATAACTGCCTCTGGAGCTTTATTCCCTTGTTGAAACACAGTTTGAAAAAACTGCTTTTGCTTTTTTTTGCTATCTTTCGGGACTCGCCTTCTAACATGGCATACTTATTGTCTTTGTGAAGGGCATAATGCTGATGGGCATTGAATTTTTTAACTGTTAAAATTGTGGAATCGCAAAGCAGACAAGTCATTTTGCATCCAGTACTACTAGAAAATATTATTCTTCATTGAAAATCCTATTTTCTTTCATTAAACTTCGTTCAAGTTTCTTTGCCATACTGGAGTTACAGGTTAACATGCTAAACTTCGCTTGAATTACTCAACGTTTTGATAAGAAACGGTGAGTTTTGTAAGAACAATGTTGATTGTTATAAAATGTATAAGCATTGGTGCACAATGTTGATGCTTAGGCAATGATTTTTTGTTTGCAATCATATAAAACAATTACGTTGCTTTAGGTTTGACTAACCACAGACATTTTGCACAAAACAACAAGAATGCGCGTAGGCCGCACTTGCTGGCCCAACAGACCGCATGCGGCCTTCAGGCCGCAGGTTCCCCACCCCTGCTTATTTTTTGTTTGTGACAAGGCTGTCATAGATAGGCCAGTCAATAAAAAATTCGGGCCTAAACGGGCTTTTGCATACGTGTTCAAATCACGTGGTCTTCCGAGATTAATCAGCGACCATACGTTCGTTTATCGAGATTGCTTTTTGCAATTTACATTTTTTCCCTTTTCGGTCGACCTCATTAACTCTGAATATTCAAGCGAAATGACCGCTGTTCATTAAGCAACTATCCTGTACATTGATTTTGATTCCCCCTGTGTCCAGTTTCTTTTCCCGTGGGTTCGTTGATCGTTGTTCTCTCAAGATCGCCATTGAGTACTTTTCCGTTTTTTTTAATCAAGAATGTTCTATGTATAAATGTGAAAATTCATTCTCTATTCGGTGTAATTTCGTGCGGATCGTATTCTGTGAAAATTGACCTACATTCAATTTCGCCAAATGAAGTCGTAAAAGTAAGTTATTTGTGTTCGTCTGTTTGTTGTGTTGCTTATAATAAAACTCGTGAAGTAGATACCTAAGTCTGGACTATAGCAGTTATTAAACCAGGATTTAGCTTTGCATTCGCTGCACTTTCAACAAGTGGGTTTTGTGGAAATTGCTAAATCCATGTAAAGAAAATAAGTGATGTGGTAGCTTTCGATCAAGCAATGTGAAAGTCAGTTGGCATTGTTAGCAACAGGTGGTTTTGGCAGAGATGAATGAATGTTGCGTTTCACAACCATCAATTGCTGATCAGCTGTTGTACTTTAATCCTCAAGTACCACATCTTATAAAAACCTTCTTAGTGCTTTGACAATTGTTTACCGATCAGCACAAAAAAGTACATTCAGTACAGTTTTATTAAATATTGTTTCCAAAGTTTGGTTGGAAAAGCTGTTATTGTTTCAGGACAAAGGTGAATGAAGCTCTACCAAGCTGACACAAGGATTTCCATTCACCCACACAATATAAATAAAGATCATGGCAACTCCGGTACTAAAATCTAAAAAAAGTTTTAGTGTGGTTTATGCTTCAGTCAAACTGTAAGTGTAAGTCTTTCATCCCTTCTACAAAAAAACAATGGTTGTTGTTCACAAAAAACGTATATAAGTTTTTAGTTTTGATTATTTAGTAACATGTTTTTCACCCTTCCCTGTCAACTGATTGAAGATTAAAAAACCAAATATTTAGGAAATTGTATGGGTGGCGAATGGGCAAAAGCAGATCAACAACAACATCTTTTTTCAAAATTGTGTATACTCATGGTTATGTCACTTTTGCTTGTAATGGTTTGTTTGCATAAGTGCGGTCACAATCAGACATGTTTTATTTGCCGATCGTTTGGAATCGACGATGAAAAAGGCAATTATCGTCTACTGGCGTTTGGGTACAGTGCAACAGCAGGTGAGTCATTAATGAAGTCGTGATTTGGAAAGGCTTACAAGAATGTTAATTGCCTGTGTAGTCTGTAAAACATCAATTATGTGAAAATAATTCCAATGCTTGAATCAAATTTTCCAAATACACAAAGCTTAACTAAACCGTTACCCCTTTTCTGGTCGTAATAAAAAGTTGATTTATGTACATTTATTCACAGGTAAATGTCAAGACATTGCAGCGATTCTGTAAAAAAAAATCAGCGGATACAGACAAGACTAGTTGCTCACTGAGTATATTCAAGGTGCAGTCAGGCAGTTTGCCAAAGAAACTAACAAAACACCCAGCAAGTTGGAGCCGGGATGTACTTTCTATCGCATGAAGAGATTGGTTTCAAGGCTTTAACGTAGCAATTTTTTTCGAACAATAAAACCAAATTCAATTTTCAAGTCACAAAATTTTAATGTGATATAAAACTGGAGTGAGAACAACTGTCCAAAAACCAGACAAAGTTGCTGCCACAGAAGGTTTGAAACGTATTGGGGCTACTACATCTGGTTGCTGTAATACCAGTGGCAATTCTTTTCCAGGGGTTCACTGTACAGTGTACATTATAGGGATCATTTTGTAACAAATGGGCCTACTCAATACGTTTTTGCAGCAATACGTTTTTTCATGTTACCTTTTGTCATTCAGTGTACTGTTTACAATAACATAAGAAAAGCACTTACACACACATGTAAATACTCACCCCACCACCATGGAGTTGTTGACCCCATCCCACACAAATCATCCATATTTACCAAACACAGAACTGTGGGGCACACAAATAAAACAGCAAAAGTTTGTCCAACTACCTACTAGAAGACGTGAAAAAGGTAAGTGCGTGAAGTGTGTTTATACTTTTATTGCACTTATTTTCAAAAATGTTTGGATGTAATACCCAAAAAGCGAGATGGCTATCAAGGCATTTGTTTTTGTAATATTTAAGGAATAGAATGTTGTAACAGTACAGCTATGACACACTGTGTTTTTTTAGACCCATTAAGAGCATGATAACAAACCGTAAGTTTGTATTGCAGACTTTTTAACCTTTGAATGTTGTAACAGTAAAACTAATGACGCACTGTACTTTTTTAGTTTTAGGAAGAAAGCGAGAAGAGTTGTTAGAATGTAAGTATGGGTACAAACACCTTTCAAAAAAATCCTTATTACTGAACTGTTTGTGTGCTTTGCAGATAACCCGAAACAAAAGTTTAAGAGCGGTTTACAGTGTTATTGATTTAGGTTTTATGTAATGTAATTTGCACAAAACTGTACTAAAGATGACAGTTTAGGGCAGAAATGGTAAATTTAGCATTGCTTTGTTTGCAGTAGTAGATGCTTACGATGGTTGGTATGGAGGAATATGGCAGGGAAAGTGATGGCAGCGTCTACAGTAATTCTGAATTTGGAAGGCAGTGATCAGACCACCAGTTACCGATTCCTTCACCACGACACTTGCCTGGGTCATAGGGGCCCCTGCCATGCGGTTTTGTTGGGGAAGAAGCATTTTCATTACAGGAAAACAATCCGAGGAAAACTCCAACACTATACTAAAACAAACTTTGCTTCAGGCAAAAAAAAAAAAATTGCAATACACATTCTCCATGGTTTCATTGCAACAAGGAACAAAGGCTTTATGCAATGCAACGCGCTTTGGTTTGTAATTTCGCGCTTGGCTAATTGCTACGATTTTTGCTGAGTTTGAGAATTTGACCAACCTTCGACTTACGAGGACAGCAGGCAGAGCTTACGACTTGCAAAATTTACTGAGCTTGTTTATACAGATAGTAATGATATTACCAAAGGTAATGTACCAAACAATTTAGATGACGCAGAATACACTGAACTGAAAATAATTTGTCAAAACCTACTCCAGAAAATTACCTGTGGATCATTTCTCAGCAATAGATTTCACATTGTTGAGCTCCGACGTTCTTGCCCAGGTTTCCGCGGGGGCAAAAATCCAAAATGTTATAATTGTTGTCTTTGAACAAACATATTTGACAGCAGTAATATAAAAATGCAAACTCACTGTTGAACAACACTGCCTATTTGTTTTGCATATTTTTGAACAAACATAAAAACAAATAAAAAAAACGCATTTAGCGATGTCCAAATTTTCTTCGAATAGCTTAGTGGTGCGCCAAAAGCCGTTTTTATCATCGTTTGCGTTGTGTTGGTGAGTTTTCCATACCGATCTATGGTCATAGCAACGGATGGAAAATCCGTGTGGCCAACATCCGCATGGTGCTATAAATGCCGAAATCCCTGCATGGTAGATGGGAAGCTAATGTGAACACCAGATGCCTCCGCCATAGACATGTGGCTAACCAAGTGGCCACACAATGCACATGACTACATGGAAAAGAACATGATGGAAGGTTGGTCAAAAAACCACTTTGTCCAATGGTTCTGTATCTCGTGAGGATTCTAGCCATGTCATTTACAAGTATTAGGACCCATCAATAAATAGTTTTGCTAAAAAGGACAATTTTTTGTTTGGGTTCCATAATTTAAATTTTTGGTTCTGGTATTTTTTTCGCATTGCAGCAACAAAAAAATCATGGTTGAAGAATGGGGCATTTCCTCAGTCCTTTGAAACCACAAAAGAAAAGCCCACGAAAGAAATCTCCATTTACTTTAAATGATGTCGAAAAGCAGTTCAAACAAAGTTTTAGCTGGACTCTTTTAGAAAACGAGGAGTTAGTTTATTTCTGTTACATAATTGGTTGATTTTGGGGGTTTGCAGGTTTTGTCTCAAACAATTTGGCCTTGAGTTAAAAAAGGGCTATCAACATCTGTCAGATTTTGTGCTTATAATTGATTAATGATTTGATCTTCTGAACACTGGTTTGTTTAATCACAAAGCTAAAGGATACTTAAAACCTTTTCAAGTGTTGATGACAATAGAATAACATGGTTAACAACATTTCTAGGTACCAAAATTGTTTTGTAATTTCCCACACAGAGTTTGTAGATTGAGTAATAGTGGTTAAAGAATTTGTTAAAGAAGTCGTTAAACACTCGAGAAAACCTGATGAAACCATTATGCCTTTCATCAATCAATGCTGTTGTCAAAAAAAGAGAGTGAAGGGATTGATTAAGACATCAAAATCAATCGCTGGAATAATTATACAGGCTTCAGAAAATGGAACTCGATACTTCATTATACGACGTTTCAACCAATGTATTTTTACTGGTAAAGATTAATGCCCATTTACCGCAGACAACTTTTTGAGTTTCGATATAATGCAAATGCCATAAAATGCAGGCAAAGCTTAAAGTCAAGCAATGTGCAACACAACGAAGGTAAATTTTATTTTACAAGGCAATTTTCAATATTTCAAAAATTTGTTAAAGGTAAACTTAACTTTCGTTTTAATTTTTGTCTTGAGACACATTCGCCTTTTGAAGATACAAATATTTGAATAACACGTTTTACATTGTTACTACATATTTTATAAACTTAAGAGCAGTGGTTCTCTCAACCTTTTAAGTTCGCGGACCGGTAAATTTTCAAACAAATTTTGCGGATCGGTTGGTTTCAAAATCAACCCAGAGTGTAATCACGACAAAAAATGCAATTCAAAAGAAGTGTGAAAATTTCAGTTTAATGAGAAGTTTTCTGCTGTCTGTTTAATATCATACATGTTCAACGCGGTTCTATTGAAGTTTCTGCAAGGAAGTGGAGTGTTGACTTCCACACGATTTCTCTGCCGGACCGGTAGGAAAGTTGACGCGGACCGGCGGTTGAGAACCACTGCTTGAGAGCAACTTTATGTTTATAAACTCTGGAAATTCTTCTCATAATTTAATAAATTCTTTTGTGCTTATTGTTTCCATTGTCTCAGCAATTGGCATCGGTTTCAAATTCTAGAAATAAAATTATTTAAAAATTGCTGTGTTCCTTACAGAAGTTTGACAGCACTGCACCAAGCAGGCCATAAACCAACACGATTTGAAATGTTGGAGAAAGCTTGCCACTGCTCAGTGGCTTAATCAATTGCCTTTAAAATATACCAATGTTAAAAACTTCGTTGTATCAATTGGATATAAAACAAACATTTCAGTTATATCATTGGTTTGGTAAGGAAAACTTTCTTTAAAAAAATTGGTGAAGGGAGCACCTAGCCCAGTAGAGGATTACTGTAGCGATAAAGAATTTCTCACGAAAATTTTAATAAATTTTTCAAACTCTTTCTAAGTGTGTCGTTATAACTGGTACAAAACTCTGAAACGTGTGGAATAGGCTACTCACTAATCACAACTCTACTGAAAGCATATTATTGAAATGTCACAGTTTTGTAAGTTACTGGCATTGTTTCCATAGCTGCCGCATTCTTCATCTACAGCTACAATTGGCAAAGTTACTCTTTGCTTGGGACATTCCATTAGTTGATCAATTTTTTCTACGAGCGTTGTTCTGATGTTGCAAGACAAGCAATTGCTTTATCCATATCTCGAAGTTGATAGTTGTACTGACAATTGATGTGTTATTCTGGCTTTGCACATTTTCTTTCTTTCTTAGGCACAGCAAGCAATTCATTGCAACATATAGGGTGGAATTCACCAAGTTAGATTAAGCCTAGATTAACGTAATCCTAGATTAAGTAAGGGATAATCCCTGGTAGTCGTATTCACCAACCTAGATTAAATTTTAATCTGGGATTAAATGGGCGAAATTTTAATCCTGCCCTACCCCAGGTTTAAGGATGGATTAAGTTGAATTCTGAGTTGTTTGGGTATATTAACCGGGATAAAAAGTAGGTTTTGTGTTCAATTAAGCTTTATTTGTGTGTATTAACCAAAAAATATAAAAATAATACTTAAATCTGATTTCAAAAAAATCACCACTCTCCAGCTTGCCTCACGGCAGATATTTTTATTTCAAAGCTGTAAAATGGATGTAATACAGGTGATAGAAAGTGTAGACAATAACGTCACGGAAACCACAAGACTGTTGAAAAGAAACATAAGAGACAGAATTAATCCAATTGAGAAGTTTGATGATGTAGAATTTTATAGCCGATTTCGGTTTTGCAAAGAAAATGTACTTCAACTATTGAGTTTAATTGAAGATGATAACAATACGGTAAGATCTGTGATTAACGTAAGTTTGCACTTTACAAAATGATTTACAATTTCTAACTGGTGACATTAGGGTGATTTTCATTTATGTTTGAAACAATGACAACTTTATTATACCTAAACACATGTTTTGTACAACTCATTTTATAAAGTATAATGGTTTGCATCTTCAATTAACCATCCCAATATTACATATTCATTTTTCAATTACAGATTTAAAACAAAATAAGAACCAGTGTCCTCATTACAAAGAGACAGACCAAAACCATGATGCAGAAAGAGGCTTGCTGGACACACACAAAATAAGTCCAAATTGGAGCATTGTGACCAAAATTTCAGGTCAAATTTGACTGCTGTATGGTGGCCCATCGTTGTCAAATAGTTTTGCATGAAAAAAAAATCGTTTCAATTTAAAATCGTTTTCATTTTAAAATCAATTTCATTTTAAAATCAATTTCATTTTAAAATCAATTTCATTTTAAAATCAATTTCATTTTAAATTTAATTTCATTTTAAAATCAATTTCATTTTAAATTTAATTTCATTTTTTCATTTTAAAATCAATTTCATTTTAAAATCATTTTCATTTTAAATTCAATTTCATTTTAAAATCAATTTCATTTCAAAATCAATTTCATTTTAAAATCAATTTCATTTTAAAATCAATTTCATTTTAAAATCAATTTCATTTTAAAATCAATTTCATTTTAAAATCAATTTCATTTTAAATTCAATTTCATTTTAAAATCAATTTCATTTTAAAATCAATTTCATTTTAAAAACGTTTTCATTTTAAAATCAATTTCAAAATGAAAATCCTCGTGTGGCCCATCGTTGTCAAACCTATAGTTAAGCATAGCGCAGTGGCCCATCGTTGTCAAACATAAAAATCATATACACGTACAGTACATAAGCACGTGATGTTTAACTCATTTGACTCCGGGCAAACGTAGCGTGGAAGTGGCTAGTTCTACTAACAAAACTCACACCAGAGGTTTGGGCACGGTAGAGCTACACGGAACAGAGCATAGGCGTTTGCCCTGGCAATAATTGCTGAGTCAGCAAAGGTGTCAACAACTTTGAGGCCAAAAACATTTTTTTAGTAAGTCTTCTTGAGTTAAAGTAAGTCGACTAATAAACAGACAAAGTACAACTACAGTAACCTACACCTCAAAATCCATGCTATGCTGCCAGCAGTGACAAAAGTAAAATTATGCCATGCACAACTTTTTTGTAGGGTGCATCTATAATATACAGGATTACTTGGTGCAGTAATATCAACGCTTGGATCGATAAAGGTACATCGAGCCACGCAAAAAAGCGATTTAAACGTGCATCAAGCCATCCTGTATATTTTGGATACACCGTATTTTGTACACTGACGTTTCTGTAACGTCTAAAACTGCACACAAGATTTGTCAGAAGCCCACTTAGCCTCTGTTTAGTCCCGTTAGCCTTGTTTTATCTGATAAGAGCTAGTTTAACCCCTGTTTAGTCCACAACTAAGTGGGCTAGGCGGGCTCGTAATTTTAGACACCACCCATAGTTGCACATATGAAAGTTAAAGGATTGGAAGACCATTTGGTAGTCAAGCCAATAAAACCGTCGAAATAATACGAATTAAAAACACTTTTCGATAATTGCTAGTCCATAATTGTTTTGATAAAGTAATGGTACCTGCATGATTGATGGCCTTTATGAATACCAACATCATTATTTATACAGGTATAAGTTCCTCAATGGAAAAGCCGAATGCTGACTATTACATGTGCCTGTGTAGTATTTGTCTGCCTAATTTTGCATCCCTGAAGTAACAATCAAAATTTTAAATTGCCTGCTGACCACAACTATTCTGACAGATGATATTGCTGTTATTATATTCTAATCAATGTACTGTTGCCATGTTTTATTGGAATCAATAAAAATTTCTCATTTTGTGTGAACAAAAAAAAAAAAAAGCTCTTTACGCTTGTCAGTTTATAGAAAAAAAAACACTCAAAAAATGTCACTTTAAGATACAAAAATTTATCCTTTATCCCAAAATACAACATAACAGCACCAGTGATAAAAGCATTTTAATGTTAGTTGACATGTCAAATCCAAACTATTTAATGCACATTAGGAAGTTCTTGGAACTTTTCTCTAAGAAATAAGTAAGCAGAAGAAGCATCACAGGATTCTATATCTTCAGGGTGGCTGAGCATGTTTTTGCATCTTTTAACAAAATCATTTGTAGGCCAATAATCTGGACATTCCAGCACACCAGACATTCTTGCCATATCTTTTAAGTCATCTTTTGTTCAAGATAGGCCTTTTTTCCTTGCACCATACTTTTCTGGAAATGAAAACATATGATTAGGCACTACACATGGAAGTTGAATTTCAGCTTTTTGTGCTCTGATGAATAAACTCCAAGCATAGCTTTTAAGGTCCCTTTTCATGGGTCACAACAAACTTGGCAAAACAGAGGTTAGCAGTGAACCTGGGTAAGATTCATTAACTTACAATACTTGTTGCAATGATGGTTGCTAACAAATTCATCAATAGCAATTGCTGAAAGATTTCCAGCACAAAACATAATTTCTGTACTGTCACTTTTTACAAAACAGATCCTTTGTTGCTACTTCAAGATCATAAAGCTGAAAACCTGTGCCTTGGACATCTAAAAGCATGAAGCTTTTGTTCGAGTATTATAACTATAATGCACCAAGTATTCTGCCTTCTCAACAACTTCAACACTGTCCCTTTGGACTTCACCAGTGCTGTTGACATATTTGGTAAACTTTCCTTCTACATATGGTTCAACAGTAGCAGCCTTTCCTTTGTATGTTGTATAAAAAACTGTTTTGTACTCAAATGTTTCCTCAAAATCAGGAGGTGCTAGTGATCTAAATTTTTCAGTAACAGCTTTAGCTACACTGTGCATCTGCACCTGCTTTTTTGCATGTGCTTCGAGGGTCAAGCTCAAATCATTTGTTACAGTGTCTTTTGCTTCTTTGCGATAAGTTTTTAAAACGCAGCATTCTTGCTGTTTATGTTGGCGTTGTTTGACACAAAATGCCTTGTATCTCTAAATGCTCCATGGGAAAACTGATTTTCTTCAACATCAAAAGAATCAGGTGGGTGTTGAAACCAATCTAAATTTTGCAACATAAATTCATCTTTGATTAGTATAACTCGATTTTTTGGCACTGACCTGACAAGCTTTCCAGCTCTTAATAGTTTGTTGATTGAGATGGATGGTGGATTGATTAAGGGTATCTTTTGAAAGTCATTGTCATTGTGGTTAGTAGATTTGCTTGCACATGTTTTAGATACATTTGCTTGCTCAGAAATGGCTAAAAATCGATTCATGAAAAAACTTTTTACCCTTCACCTGCTCAATCCGAGAACAAGATGGCCCTCTTTCGGATGCCAAAACATCACAAGATCCAGATGGATGATTATAAAATTCATCACAAGCTTTTTCAATGCTATCAAGAGAAGGTTCACTGCTGTGGTATGGAACAAAGTCCCGGGTATCCATTGGTTCGAACTTTTTTAATCTACCTGGTGGCACACTGGCCATTTTTTTAACCATAATTTTTGAAGTCGCATTTTTTCAGGTTTCTTTCTTTTTAGTTTAACTGCTACCCGAGCAACTGTTCCCAAGTCTCTTTTTGCTTCATATCAAATTTAGCAAATAATTTTTTTTGTAAAAGTTGTGTTTCTGCCAAACATTGTAAACAAAATAAATAAAAACAAAAATAGAAGCTAGTTTATACATCATGCAGCAGACTGTACTTGCCCTAGCGTCCATGAAAGCAAAACATCGGTAAAACGCCACAAACTTATGTCTATTACCACAAGTTTGTGGTCTTTGTTTTCTACAAATCGCTAAAAATATAAGTTAACACTCAGTAACATACTATCTATTTCGTGAAAGATCATCTTTACATTCTTTAGGGCTCCACGCTACGTTTGCCGGTAATCGAATGAGTTAAACATCACGTGCTTATGTACTGTACGTGTATATGATTTTTATGTTTGACAACGATGGGCCACTGCGCTATGCTTAACTATAGGTTTGACAACGATGGGCCACACGAGGATTTTCATTTTGAATTTTTTGTTTTTTTGTTGACAACGATGGGCCACTGCGCTATGCTTAACTATAGGTTTGACAACGATGGGCCACACGAGGATTTTCATTTTGAATTTTTTTGTTGTTGTTAAAAACGATGGGCCACTGCGCTATGCTTAACTATAGGTTTGACAACGATGGGCCACACGAGGATTTTCATTTTGAAATTGATTTTAAAATGAAATTGATTTTAAAATGAAAACGTTTTTAAAATGAAATTGATTTTAAAATGAAATTGATTTTAAAATGAAATTGATTTTAAAATGAAATTGATTTTGAAATGAAATTGATTTTAAAATGAAATTGATTTTAAAATGAAATTGAATTTAAAATGAAACCGTTTTTAAAATGAAATTGAATTTAAAATGAAATTGATTTTAAAATGAAATTGAATTTAAAATGAAACCGTTTTTAAAATGAAATTGAATTTAAAATGAAATTGATTTTAAAATGAAATTGATTTTAAAATGAAATTGATTTTAAAATGAAATTAAATTTAAAATGGAATTGATTTTAAAATGAAATTGATTTTAAAATGAAAACGTTTTTAAAATGAAATTGATTTTAAAATGAAATTGATTTTAAAATGAAATTGATTTTAAAATGAAATTGATTTTGAAATGAAATTGATTTTAAAATGAAATTGATTTTAAAATGAAATTGAATTTAAAATGAAACCGTTTTTAAAATGAAATTGAATTTAAAATGAAATTGATTTTAAAATGAAATTGAATTTAAAATGAAACCGTTTTTAAAATGAAATTGAATTTAAAATGAAATTGATTTTAAAATGAAATTGATTTTAAAATGAAATTGATTTTAAAATGAAATTAAATTTAAAATGGAATTGATTTTAAAATGAAATTGAATTTAAAATGAAAATGATTTTAAAATGAAATTGATTTTAAAATGAAATTGATTTTAAAATGAAATTGATTTTAAAATGAAATTGATTTTAAAATGAAATTGATTTTAAAATGGAATTGATTTTAAAATGAAATTGAATTTAAAATGGAATTGATTTTAAAATGAAATTGAATTTAAAATGAAAATGATTTTAAAATGAAATTGATTTTAAAATGAAATTGATTTTAAAATGAAATTGATTTTAAAATGAAATTGATTTTAAAATGAAATTGATTTTAAAATGAAAACGATTTTAAATTGAAACGATTTTTTTTCATGCAAAACTATTTGACAACGATGGGCCACCATACTGCTGTAATGCTGAAAAAAGTACAGTGTTAATACTGTACATGGTGTTTGTATTATGTGCATTAGTGTTTCTGTCTATTACCCACCTCACATGGTAATTTAGAACAATTTAATTGTCAATTTGTTCAAAGTTTTTGTGTTTTATTTGTTTTCTCGATTCTTTCATTTCAATTTTATTCATGTAATGCTACACTGTCACTGTTTGTTTCTAATAAACACAAGTACATGCTGTTTGAATAATCATGTTATTAAAATGGAATCACTTCAGTATCTGGCAATATTGTCATGCAGATCATTACATTTGTTGCGGCGGTTCCCTAATGGCAGTGTTTGCAGGCAGAAATTTGAGACACATTACAAAACGGTCAAGTATTTTAAAAAATACATGACAATGTTATCAATTTAACACAAAATAACTACTGTGATCAATAAAAACAACCTATCTTGACACGTGCATCTTATAGCTAGAGTGTTGAAAGAAAATATGGAGGGTGTAAACAACTTTGAGTCACTACCACACGGACGGTTAGTACAATAGCTTAAATGTTGTGTTTAACCAAATTAGATTTCTTAAGGAAGTATATAATAAGGACTTGTTCTTCCAGCATCAGATACTTTTTACCGGAAGTTTTGCAACTTATTTTAACTGGAAAATGTGTAAATCCTCGTGAATTGATGGCATCAATCCAATACAGTTATTCTTCGCAAACTCCATTTTAAAATTAAATTAAAACCGACATTTGCGATTTTTCTTCGTTTGTACAAACTTTTACCAACAAAATACGTAGCCACAATTGATTTTCGACGTGACTGTGTGGCTTTGTCAACAACAATTTAGCGTTAGCGAGTGGTCTGAGGTCCTCGTTAGTTAGCGAGGAGTTTAGCGAGTTCCGGTTAGCGAGCCGGGGGTTCGTAATACCAAATCTCAACTTAACGAGGTCGTGCGTCAATACCGAGCTCGCTAAACTTAGCGAGATGTGTTCGTAATGCCGCCCCTTGTCTGTGCAACAACAAAAAACAACTACATTCCACCCATTTTGCAGATCTGTACAGCATTGCGATTTTTTGCAACTGGACATTTTCAAAAAACTGATGGAGATCTCATAGGCATCAGTCAATCATCTTCATGTCGCATTATTCACAGAGTGTCAAGAGCAATTGCTAAACAACACAAACTATTCATTCACTTTCCATCAAATGAGGAAATACCAGACGTAAAGGTGAAATTTCATGCAGTAGCAGGTTTTCCCAATGTTATTGGAGCAATCAATTGTTCCCATATTCCGATTGCATCACCTGGGGGAGAAAATGCAGAAATATATCGAAATAGAAAAGGCTTCTTTTCCATTAATGTACAGGCTGTGTGTGTGTGATCCAGACATGCTGTTTACCAATTTTGTTTGCCGTTGGCCTGGTTCTATGACAGCAGGATATTTGACAACAGCCATTTGTGTTACCAGCTTGAACATTGTATTATTGAAGGTTTAATGCTTGAAGATGGTGGATATTCTTGCAGAAAATACATGATGACACCATTACTAAACCCCAGTAGCCAGAAGGAGAGAAATTATAATCGCTCACATATTGCAACCCCAACAAAAATTGAGCGTACATTTGGGGTGTGGAAACAACGCTTTCGCTGTTTAAGAATACCATTAAGAACAGACATTCACAATACACTAACCATAATAGTTGCTACAGCATGTTTGCACAACTATGCTGTAAGAAGAGGAGAGCTGCTGGAGGAATTCGATGATCCTGAGGAAGTTAGTTTCAACAGTATTCTCAACCAGGAACCATCTATTGCTGGCAATGTGTTACGGACTCATATTATTACAGAAAATTTTTGATGGTTATAATACAAATATCTGAAAAAGAAGGTAAATTATTGTTAAGTGATGAATAGAAAAGAACAGTGTTTAGTTAGTATATAAAACAGTGCATTAATAATATATGCAAAGAACTGAACAAAAGTGTGAATAAAGTGACATAAAGTTGTTTGGCCATTTACTGCTTTGTTCCTAATATAGCACTACTTTTGGTTTTGACTTACCAGATTCAATTTAGGAAAAAAAAGTTAAAACCCTTCAGTAGTTAACTAGTAATTGGTCATATTGTTGTCAAGTAATGAACAGAAAAGAACAATGTGAAAAAAGTGCATTTTAAACATGGTTAGTGAACAAATAAAACAAAATGCCAAAAAGGTTTATTCTGATTTGAATTTCTTTAATTTCTGGTTAAAGATTTGCATCTTGATGTCATGTTCTTCATACGATGTTCCATTTCCAAATCCAACAAACGAATTTTTTTATCATGTAGTTGTTCTTCTTTTGACTTTTTTGTACTTTCAACTATCAAAACCACTTCTGGTTTTGGGGTGCCAGATCTTGTTGATGCCACTGATGCTACAAAATGGATACAAAGGTTGTTTCATTAGAATAGAAAAAAAACAGAATACCAACAATCACCTGAGCTAGAGTTTTCCATCTCTGAGCAACCAGTTAAATCTAACACAGCATCATCATCAAACTCATTTGGTAAAGGATTTATAACTGGAGATATTAGAGCTGTAAAACAATACTTTTTACCAGTTCAAATAATTTACTTAAAATTTACATGAGTGAAATGAGTGGTCTGGATGAAAATGATAGGTGATGATGAAGTGTGTTTAAACTAAAACTGAACCTTCCACTCGTTCTGAAGTGCTATCGGTAGGTGTAGGTGGTGGTCCACCTCCAGTTGCTGCTCGTTCCCTTCTTACATAAGCTGCATTTTTCTTGCTTGTTGCCTTTAAGTTTTTCCACAGCAATTTTAACTGATCAATTGACCTGGTTTGACTGAAAGAATTGCTGTTGAAATCTTGAGTTATATCCTTCCAAGCATAATCTTTTTGACCTTTGGTGAGATGGTCTGACTTTTTGCTTTCTATTACATCTTTATATGTTTCAATGAGGGAAAGCAATAAATCTTTTTCTAATAAACTGAAATTAGTTGTTCGAGGCATATTTGGTTGTTGTTGCTTGCTAACAAAACAAAACAGTATTTAAAAACTATGTGCCAAACATACAAAATTAATAAGCACACAAATCACATTAAATAGCTTGTAAGTATGCATACCAAAGCGCCTAGAAGTGTTTAAAATTCTAAAACACGCGGTTTTAAACCTTCATACAAGTAAAAACATCATTTAAGCAAGTCCAAAACCCATGCGGCCAAGACCATGACTCAGCATAATCGGGGATTAGGAATTTAATCTGGATTAAAGTACCGATTAACTAGTCTCGGTTTAATCCTGGTTGGTGATTACCAACTAATCCAGGTGCTTAATCCTAGATTAAGCCCTAATCCAGATTAAGTTAATCTTACTTGGTGAATTCCACCCATATTGTATGCGGTCAACTACCTGTAAATAGAAGTATAAACTACTTGTTATCAGAGGGGGGAGGGGTAGCTCGGTTTTCAGAATCAGTTACATATTCTTCATCAGTAGTTAGGCCAGCTTTAAACAGCGATTATATGTGTCCAAACACAACCCAATTAAATACTGCCCGTCAATACTTAATGTTTCTCTTACTAATAAATAATTGCAAGCATCTTGATTGACACAAAATTTCACATGCATAATTAGGCCAATCTTTCTTTGCTTCCATCGGCTCCTTAACCATACCTTGAATGTCCCCCCCGTTTATGCGCTTAAACTTCCGTTTGCAATTACCCCACAAACTTTGAATATCGTTAGTGTGTACTCCGGCTGGAGTTACAAAATGATAAGGATGATTGACAGTTCTGGTACTGTTGTGGCAAACCTGCAAATAGATATCACAGTAACTACATAGCAAAAAAACGCGTCAATAAAAATAATTTACTAGATAGGTGGTACTAAGAACTTGTCTTTTGTGGTACTGGTACTACATAATTCCAGCTTCTTCTAATGCTTGCATTAGAATATCATCGCTTGCATTTGTTGACAAGCTCTCTACGTCACAAAAACATTGTGCATCCATTCCACGATGCTCGCATCTCCTCCCGTTGTCAATCCATTCTGGTGGCATTATAATACTTTCCAAGACTCTTCGGTCTTCTTCTTGAGCCGCCTCCCTCGTCTTTGGGTCTTCGTACTTCGCCATGTCTTCATTGTATTGTTTCCTTGTCTTCGGTGGTATTGCTGGATCATATGTGTGACGCATAGGGTTAAATGTATCCCCGAATCTTGTGACTAATTCGTCATCGTCCTGTTTTTTCTTTTTTTGTGGTACTGCGTCTTCTTGTACCATTTTCCTTTTTTGTACCGGTGAACTGGTACTGGTGTTTGCTTCGTCATCACTTTCATCATCGCTGCTCGCAGCATTAAATTCATCAACAACATTGTTTATATAGTCCGCCATTTTGACTATGTCCTCATCAATTGGCCTCTCCTGCAACAATTCCACCATTACCTCTTTTGCCAACTCGATCATGATCTCATTTGTCCTTGAGCCTTTAATTTCCTTTTGAGACCCTGTCTCTGGATTTGCCGCATCCTCCGGCCACATTGCCTGAATAAACCTCCGTTTCATAGGCTGGAGATCGCCAAGACTTGCCAATTTGATCATAGGATTCTTCGTATTTGTTGTTATATACGCACATGTCGCCTTGTTGTCTTGGCGATCTCCATGGGTCTTCGCACTCCAGTTAGAGTGATACATGAATTTAACTGCTGAGATGAGCGCGTCATTGTTGAAAAAACTTGACCCCGCATCATCTATCTTTAACACCTTATGTTTGTGGCGCAGCGCCATCCGCCCCACTCCCTGCGAGTCGTTGGTCAAGGTACTCGCATACTCCATGGGGAACAAGAACTGACCTAATAAGGTCTTGCCCTTGCCTGCTGCCCCATGGAGACAGAAGTGGGGTGCGAAACGGATCCCGTCCTGCTCCTCGTTTCGCGCTTCTAGCGCTGCGCACACTAGAGCGATCTTCAGCTCGAAGGTGTTAAGCTTCCCCTCGTTCCACTCTATTTGTTTGGCCTGGTTAATGATGTCGTTAATGATCTTACATCCATCTTTTACAGACCATTCCTCATATTTCTTCTTGTTTACCCTGCGGAACGCCTTCTTCATTTTCCGGTTCGCCTTCCCGAAGCTCACGGTGTTATATGCTCTTTTTGCGAGCGTTTCAGGGAAGGCGAAGTCCTTCTCAAAGAGGCGTTCCTTGAAGGCATTACAGCTCGGTTTTGTATCAAAGGAGTTGGCTACCTCCTCTGCTATCTTCTGCCACCTGCTTTGGTTTCCATATTTGTTTCGCTCGTTCGATATTTTTTCTATTAGCTCTGGTGGGATTATAGCTGTCTTTTTGTACATATAACGAATGTACGCATTCATGTCCTTGACAGGGGCGATATACAGAACGTTTATGCCCATCGATGTCAGGATCCGGGTTACACTTTTCTTGGTTAGCGGCGTTGGCCTGCCACTGCCAGTCTGATTGACACCGATGTATAGCCCATGTCGGTGGCCCTGGTTGGACTGGCCCCGCTCGGCATTCCCTAGGTAGATCACACCACTTGGGATTTGGTGGATCCCCTCTACCTCTGACTCTGTCGTAAAGGCCCATTTTCGGGCGCGATAATTTGCGTCTTCTTCTGCTGGTAAATTCATCCTTGTATACTTCGAATAGCTCTTGTTCAAATAACTTCAACGTAGCGTTATTTTCAGCAACAGTTTTGTTTATATCAGATTTATAAAAGTTCTTAGCTATACTTTGCACTGTAGACGAAGCAGGTAGTTGTTCACTGAACATATTGTAATGATAATAAACGCAACGAAACACAACATATATACACTTTCGTTAGTACCGGTACCACATCATCGGTACTGATTTCAAGTGGTACCGGTACTAACGTGGATTGCACAATATGACTTTGGCTGACATGGTATATGGTATTGTGATATAATTGTCGGTCTTTGTTGCGTATATTTCAGCTCCTGCCGCCTCCTTGTTGTACGCTACTGCACACAGATTCTTTTTGATTGATTCCTCGTATATGTGCATCTGAGTATGCATTAGTTTCCCCGATGGTGGTTTCCCTTGTGTGACATCATACCACGGTGTTTCATCCATTGTTGTTGCCGTGTCATTTGTTGATGTAGAACTTGCAATGCATGTAGTATGCGTGTCCCTTTGGAGGAACTTAATTTTTATCACCGTGTGGTCATCACCCAGCTGGTATCTTGTCATGTTCGGAAACGATTGAAGCGGAAACTCTGTACTGTCACTATCGAACACGTGAGTTGCCACTTGTCCAAAGTCGAATTTGTTGTCGTACACCATGCTATCAGTGTCCCACGCCACGTCCATGTACACCATTGGTAATGTCCTCCCACTATCTTCCTGCCTGTTGAGGCATGCTGCTGGCCACAGTACAATGTTCCAGTCGGCACACTTAAACATCTCGTACTGCGACCCCATTCCCGTTGCTATTATTTCATTTAGACTGTTGTATGACGTCAGTCCTTGAGGTCCAAAGACTTTCCATCTTCTTGCTGCTACTGATCCTCTGTCCCTCCCTAGGCATAGCTGCCTTGATATGACGTCACTGTGGACTATTGATTGGTTTGCTATCGCCGGGTAAGAAACGCCTTCACTCGACGTCGTAGACTGCCAGTTGTACCACGGTGCCCAGTTTGTCTCCGGTGCTCCCTTGTAAAACCAGATGAATCCCTTGGTAACCATGGTGTAGGTACAGGTAGGACTAGTTGGGTGCATTCTGGGTATGGCCATGGTACGGGTTCCAGACCTTCCCCCGCCTGAGTTCCCCGCGACACTTTGTCCGAGCCTTGCTTGTTTGGCAGGAGGGCCTCCTCCTCCTCCTTCATCGTCGTACATACTGTCCCCATCATTGAGTTCCATGTCGTCTAATTGACTTGTCGGTGGTGACGTTGCTGAAAAACCTCTTTTCCTCATAGCTCCGTCTGCTGGTATGTTGGTGGAGGTGTTTGGTTCTCCTGCAGCAGCCTTCTTAAGTTGTCTGTTGCGATTGATCTTCTTAAGCCTTGCCCAATCCTTTTTTTGATTGGGCATCTGAGGTAATACCGCCTTTTTAAGTAAAAATATATTGCGCACAGTTGCAGCAGCAGGGCCAGTATGATGAGAAATATCTCGCAGTAAATCGTCGTCTGCAGTATTGTATTGCCAGTATGCACTGTTTCCAAGCTTCCCGTATTGTTTGTCGTGTTCTCTACACTTTGCATCTAGTTCATCTGACCAGATTGTCGTCCATAGTGCCAAGTGGCGGACAAATACATTTTCGAGCGTGGCACGATCCCGACGTCGGACCATCTGCAAAAACACTCCCTGTACAAGAGTTTGTTCGCCAAATAATATACAGGTGTTTTAGGTCTTACTTGGTCTGTAGATCAACGCCTCTAAAAATCCTTGTTCCCGTGTTGGGCGCGCTTGTGCATTGGACCCGCGTTTACGACGTGCCGCCAAAGTTATACCAATGGCTACAAAGCGCCCGACTCCACCAATCACGTTGGGCCTGGACAGGAGATTCTGCGTGCAAATCTAACGAAGGTGTTTACAATAAAAGCTTTTATCTACTGAATAAGCTTACTTCGCGAGGAAAATTGCACCAATCAACACAAATGGCCTTTGATATTGATGCCTTTGCCATTATTACGTCTTGAGAGACGACATCTAATGTCCCAAAATACATTAGTGTCACAAGTTGACGCAGGTCGAGATGGCTTTTCTCCAAAAATGATCCTTTCCGGATCGAAACTATTTTTCTGCATGCCTGTTAAACACAAACGAATAAATCCCAAAAAAAAACTTTTAAAACTATATATATCATGCCAAAAGCAATCGGACAACTATCGACCTTGGCCGACGCCCAAACCTTTTTCTTCCATAACTGAACTACATTTTGGGCAAGTTTGCTGCCGAGAAAGCAAACCATGCGCTCGTAAAAAAAACGATGGATTTACCCAAATCCTGCGAAACTCGTATCCCCGCCAGTTTCCTTACGTTTATTTGATTAGCCGCCATTATACAAAAAGATGGAGAGGAAGGATAGGCCTTTCCAACAATGTCTCGGTCGCCCTTCTGCGATCTCAACTTTGGCTGTAGCAAAGTCGAGAATTTGTGGTCATGAAAGTATACCAGGTCCCGACATAGGCTTTTCCGTACTTAACTTAGTTCTAACTCTAACACTACCTAAGTCAGCATACGCAGCTGATCGGCGAGCGAGAGGTGTTTTGCGGAAGCGAGTAGCAGCCATTGAATAACATACTTAACGTGACCCGGTTGACGTAGTTTTTTACATGACGTCACACATCAATTTTCAGTTTTCTGCGATGGTTATTTCATAAAGTAGGAAATGTTTGTCAGGCGATAGGGAAAATATGTGACGTCATTATGTGCGTGACGTATCCGTACTATGACCTATGTTGATCATATATGTAAAGGTCATTGGTGTATGTGCAGGTATGACGTGTGGTCATGAAAGTATACCAAACCCCAGCCGTTGTATACGGACAGGTTTAAAACAAAGTATGTGGCAATTAAAGATAGCAAATAAAGGTAAGGTCGAGATGCATCAAACCTCACATTTATAAAAGAAACTTTGTCAAACATTACAGTAGTTTGGGATTGTCCATCGAAGCAGTTTACACACACCAGGTAGAGTTGATTACATGCGTTTGATAAAATTTGGCCATCGCTACAAATATTAAATACATACTCGGAAGCCCACAGCATTACCCCAAAAATCAGTGAGAGCAGTAAAAATTTGCTTAAGTTCTTCCATTCTAAATTGTGCAACACTCAGCTTCATAAAGGCATTCCACCTCATCTTCGCTGTAAAGTTCTTCTGCCAATAGCTTTTTGATAAGGGCTAAATTCTCAATGCACTGCTAAATAATAATTTTGGAAAGAAAAATGTACTAAATTTAATTTATGAAAGAAAAAATAACTTTTGGTGTTTGTACAAATGTACAATGCCGCACTTACCACAAATGTACAAATTGCCTCACTTATCTGGAGTGTACATCATAAATTGTGCCATCACATTCATAAGAGAAATAAACTTTAGTCGCTTCTCTTTGACTTCAGAAGACTCATGAGCATTGCATGACCTTTTGGTCTCGTTTTGTTTTTTTTCGCCCAACCGTCTATGTTGAAGGGATGGAATCCTACAAACTACCAGGAACACTTGTAAAGTCCTGCAACATCATCGCGTTAGGTTTTTAAATGACCAATGTATGGTAAAATTTACTTACATACTTTTGCTGAAACCGTTGTTTTCTTTTATTTCTTGGTAAAATGGGTCATTTGAAAATTCCACACATGTACATGTAACTCTCTTCGTTGGTGCCATATGTTTTACAAAGAGATAATTCGATTGTGACGTTACACTTAATTTCTGGAAATAAACCGCTTGTGCCCTGAAAATATATCTATGACGTAATAACCGACGTATAAGAAGTTCCTTTACCAAATAGCCTGAGTGAAAGGCTGTCATAAATAACTTTTTCAATGTCTGACAAACATACTGTTTGGATCAAGTTTAAAATTTTGGCTGAAGTGTAAAACTGTTTTTGGTAAAACGTGAATTAATTAAATTATCAACATTTTGGCTCATGTCGACTTTAAATTATGTCTCCTATTGTAATCACCATTTTGGCTCATGTTGAAATTGACATTTGGGCTTGATCTTTACAACAAAGTATGGCGCATTTTGAGATAAACATTTTAGCTTACTTTGACATCAATATTTGGCTCAGGTTGAGTCTTCTATTGGCTAAACATAGCTGACTTTGTTTAACAACGAGTCAGCATTGACTCAAATATATGCTTTACAAAATTTTTGGCTAAAAATGAGCCAAAACCATTTTTGAAAATCATAACATTTTCAGTCAACAAACTTTTAGTGTGCAAGTAGAAACATGGCTCATTACAAGCCGATACTGGATTGATATAAGCCATGTTCAAAAGATTTTCAAAATGGCTCATTCCAGTGTAGGATTTGCTCTCTGTAAAAAGTTCATGCTGATATTGTGCCCTGTACCACTTAGAAATCGTTTCATGTATGACAATGCTTTGATGAAGTGGATTTACTTCCCTGTCTCAGAGTCGAAGGTTACCCCTAATCTTTGCAACTTGCTGTATTATTCCTTTGTGTGTATAAACTGAAAAATAGATTGTCTATTCAGAAATATCCCAAGTCCAAATGTATACCACAAGTGGTACTTTTTTTCCTCACTTAAAACAAGCTTTGCATGTTTCCACAAACAGTAAATTAGATTTATTTGTTTTAGTTACTGTATTTTAAACATATATTGCAGATCCAAATTTTTCTGTTTGGCTCACCTAACCTAACAGCCTCAAGATGTTCACATTCTAGACAGGTTGACTGTGCCTGCTGACTTTCTTAAGTCAATGCAGGTTGGATTGCTGCAAAAAGGATCAAACTTTTTTCAATGCTCTTTTAGACATAGAGCTACAAGCCTACTTTTTGTTTTCGCAAATGCAAAATTCCATTTTCGTTGTCCACACAAATACTGGGATGTTGTATTTTGGTAGTATCATGATGAACCCCACATAACTTTTTGGGCAATTTTGACATGTACATTTCTCCTTTTCTTCTAATGATTTTGTTTTTCCAACAATTTACAGTACATGCACACATTTTTTGTGATAAAATGTAACCATCTTTTTGAAGTTGATCAAGCGAATACGAACAAATACGGTATTTAGATTTACTGGATTTAGATGTGAAAAAAACAAAAATGGACTGACTATGTTGTTGGTTTTCCAAATGCATTAAAAAATATTTTGTCATTAAATGCTTACCTTTGGACTCTTGAGATGATATGGATTATCACTATCAGTCCATTGAAGTAACACTCGCTCCCAGCATCCAAAATTTGCTTTTGATTTAGTCCACACTACTCTTTCTTCATTTAACATTACACTCAGAATGCCAATAGGTGTGACATGTATCAACGAGTTAAAAAGGAAATCTTGATTGAGCTGTACACGTTTTCGTTTAAGAATCTAAAATATACCAGACGCGGTTGACGGTGGCGGCTGGCGATTAGCGGCGGCAACGGTTGATCGCGTTTTTTCCGCGCAACGTCTGACGCAAAAACGGCGTTCACACTAGCTGTGCCAAGGCGGCGACGAAGTGTTTTTGTCTTGCAAACACAGCGGGATAGGAAATCGATCTTGTACCGAACAAAGGCTTTGCCAGAGTCAAAAGGGCACGAAAAGTAATGGCTCATAACTTATGTGTCCATCGTTATTTGCGCTGTTGGACGCTTATAGCCAAACAAAGTGGGTCAGTGTGCTTGACAGACAGACAGTGTTCTTGACAGAAGGAGTATATTAAACTCCACCCCAGTAAAGAATCAAATAATCATGCATGTTTATTTATGTATTAAGACAAATATCTCAGGAATATGGACAATTTGTTATTAAACCCCAGTAAAGAATAAAATAATCATGAATGTTTTTTATTTATTAAGACAAATATCTCAACAATATGAACAATTTAGACCTACTTTTGCTACTGCTTTTGAATCAGCAAATGATACTGCTGGTTGTAATGTGGATGAGGATCCGTCGCCGAAGAAGGTAATAAAGTTTGCCATTTAATGCCCCCAAACTAACATGTTATTTGCATGACATAAGTGTACCTTGTGCAGGGAATGGGTTCGGCCTATATTTCAAGACCGAGAAATATTGGGAGACTTTAACTTGGTTGATATACATGCAGATGAGGAGAGTTTTCACAAATACTTTCGCATGAATGTAGCAACTTTTTATGAGTTGCTACACAAAGTGGAACATTTAATATCAAAGAAGGACACGCATTTCCGGAAAGGCATTTCACCAGCACAACGTCTTGCAATTACCTTGAGGTATATGGCACATACTTATAAACGTAAACATATATTGTGAAATAGGTATCTTGCTACTGGTGATTCTCAGTCCACCATTTCTTTAAGTTTCCGGGCCGGGCACTCAACAGTCAACAACATTATTTTGGAGACCTGTGAAGCACTTAGGGATGTGTTGATGCCGGAGGTTCTCAAACCACCATCAACTGAGCAAGAGTGGAAAAATTTTAAGAAGAATTTAATGAAAATGGAAAAAAAGAGTGGAAAAAATTCTCAAGAATTTAATGAAATGTGGGACTTTCCGATATGCTTAGGTGCAATTTGTAATGTATATTGCGCCACCTTGTGACGCATTAAGTATATTGCCCCGCCTTGTGACGACCTTGCCGCATGCCCATATAAAAGCGTGAGTTTAACCTTTACGGTCATTCGAAGTGTCTTGTAGCTGTGGGCTTGTTGTGTCGCTGTTTCATTCAATACACAATTGATGGCAAACGTGTTGTCATTCAAGCACCTGCAGGTGCCGGATCTGAGTTCTTTAACTATAAAGGCTCACATAGCATTGTTTTGCTTGCAGTATGTGATGCACAATATTGCTTTACTATGATTGATATTGGTGATTTAGGAAGACATAGTGATGGTGGGGTGTTTGCCAATTCACAATTTGATAAAAGATTTACGAGTGGGGATTTAAACATGTACAGTCAGGCATGTTTGCCCAACACCAGTGTATGTGTACCATATTGTATTGTCGGTGATGCTGCCTTTCCACTGCGCCAAAACTTAATGCGACCGTATCCTGGAAAAAATTTGCCTGCTGACAAAAGTATTTGTAATTACAGACTTTATCGGGCTATACGTGTTATTAAAAACACTTTTGGCATTTACAAAAGCTGCATGTTGTTTGCACATTTTTTTTGCAGATCAAAAGCAGACAAAATGTTCGTAATGCATATTGTTACATCTTCATTTGTTGATAGGGAAGATCGAATGGGTAATGTGGTTTTGGGGGAGTGGAGATCAGAAATGCACAGCTATTTAAATTTCCAATCTCTTGGTAGAATGGGAACAAATATATGTACCAGAGGTGCTGCTTTTATCCGTGACCAATACAAGGACTATTTTAATTCTGACAATGGTGCACTGCCATGGCAAAATGCTGTTATCCACAGAATGTAAATGATGCATTAGGTTTGTGTTTTATATTTTTCTTGTTCTGCCTTCCTTACCTTTGCTACATATGAACCTAGTTATTTTCATTCACTGTTTTGTTTTTGAAAACAAACAAAGCTTTTGCACATTTTCGTGTTTGAAAAGCCAGAAACAGCAAAAACATTGGCTAATAATACAGAACAAAAAATGTAATGAGGTAACAGAACACCATGAGTACACACAATTAACACTCGGAATATAAAAAAAGTACAAACGAGCATATAAAAATTGAAGACACTATACATTGCACAAAAAAATTTGGACACATGATACAGAAGAGAAAATACAAAGAGGTAACACAACACCAGGAGTATATGAAATTGAAAACAACTAGACTGTAGAAAAGTGCAAAAGACACTATACATTAAACAAAAAATTGCTTCTTACTGCGAACTTAATCGTTGTGTTCGCAGATGTTCAGAAATGAAGGCAATTAAAGCATAAGCTTGATGCCACGAATTGTCCAAAGTTGGTGAACTTATCATTTTGTTGCCCTGTATTTGCTGCTTTGATTTCTCTTCTGATTTCTCCTTCTGCGGCAAAGCATGTTGTAAACGTTTTCCTGAAACAACATAAAACATGTTACGAAAAGCATGTACTTTTTTTTACATACACCTACATCCATTTCCGCTTGATCAGAACGTTTCCTTTTTTTGGATGGTTTTGATGTGAACAGCATTGATGCACTTGATGGAGTGGCTGAACCGGACCCCTCATCCAACACCTCAAGTGTTATCACTTCTGCAAAATATAACCGAAGTATGACATCGGTTGTAAAGGCCCAGTTTCTGCTTCTTTGAACTGTGGTGTTTACGAAGTCGCTTAATTCTTCGGAACAATTCTCTGTCACACTTCCCAGCGGGCACTAACACGTTTTTTCGACGTATATTTTATGGTCGAGACGTGTGATTTTTCAACGTTGAAATTAGATGCGTTATTTGGTGTAGAATGCAAACTTGCATCTACGTCTTTTTCGCGTACATTTATCAACGTATAATAAACGTGATGAAATAGACGTCGCAATAACGTTGATTTTTGGTGTAGAATGCAAACTTGCATCTACGTATTTTTCGCGTACATTTATCAACGTATATTAAACGTGATGAAATAGACGTCGCAATAACGTTGATTTTTGGTGTTGAACACAAACACAATTCTACGTCTTTTTCGCGTACATTATCAACGTATATTAAACGTCCGTAAATAGACGTTGCCCTAAGGTTGATTTTTGGTGTAGAATGCAAACATGCATCTACGTCTATTAAGTGTATGTTATCAACGTATATTAGATGTCATGGAAAAGACGTCGTAATAACCTTTCTATTCGGTGTAAATTGCGATCATTGAAACGTCGTATTAACTTTCATTTTGGTGTAGCAGGCGGACACTGGTCTACGTCTTTGCATGCACCTCAATAGTAGCTATTACTAAAGCATCTGCAAAACAAAGCACTTTAGTTCGTGGAGACACGATTTAATAAAAAGAACATTATGATTTAATAAAAAGAACATTCATTGGCATGCTATGCAGAGGAAAATGAGGAATTGAATGAATCCTCTGCAGAATCACTCTTGCCTCCTTTACGTGCAGGGGCGTGCTTCAAATATGCTGCAGCTCTGCGTGTAAATTCTGCTTCACTGAGATCTTGATGGTTGCAGCGTATGCTTTCTTTGAAAAAAAAAACACAAAAAACAGTTTTGTGCCGAAAACCATATTAAACAATATTTTGTTTAAAACTGCATTGTACTGCTTACCTAAAATTATTGCAAAAAATGGAGAGTCTGCCAAAGCAAACTTTCCATGGTTTCCCCGTAAATTCATTTTTGCCATGAGACTATTTGAAAACAATCTGAAAACACAAAACAAATTTGTTGACATAGATAAATGACATGATACAATTTCTAATTTACTTACGATTTGATTGTTTTGTTGACAGCCTCACGTTTTGTGTATCCACCAATTAACTTCAACTGTGAAACCTGAAATTGTAAATATACCTTGACAAAACCATCACCATTTTAAATATTACCAACAAACTCACTGACATTAACTATTTTTTTTCAGCATTAGTTTTTAATGTTACAAGATTTGAAGCTAAACGAGAAGATACTGTAAATATGCTGCTCTTAAACTAAATTCCTGTTGTGTATCATACCAATTCTTTTCTCTGCTCTGGATCTTCTATTTTGCCTGCAAGCGTATAAACTTCATCTAAAGTGTGCATCTGCTGTGGTTTGTGTATGACATGCTCTGCACATGATGATGCTTTAGAATTACTTGTGATACTTTCCTTTATATCGAGCAACATGCTGAACACTCTCTTCTGAAATCCTATATATGTAAAGTTAAGAGGAGCACACAATGACATGTGCACACTACATGCTTGGATATACATCAAATTTTAAAGGTTTCAATCCTAACATGAATAAACTAGGTAAGTGCGACTTACGTTCCTTGGACATGCCCTCTTCCTATTGCGCTGCTCTGGCAGATGAATATCTAAATACAACACAATGACTTAAACTCTAAGAAAATATGGGCAACCTATATTATTGTTGTGCATAACATTTTGCTTCAGACATTCTGATAATTAAATTATTGCATTCTTTATGGCAATAACAGAAAAAAGGAAGCAACTTCGAGTTGGTTTTAATCACCTTTTTCGACTTGTTTATCACCTTCATCTTTCTCAATTAGTTCTTCCGTGTCTGAGTTACTGTCACCTGAGCAAATTTATATTCAGGTAATACACTACAAATCATAATGCATAAAATATACATGGCACAAAGTCTTCAAAAGTTTTCTTGGTTCTATTTCTTTTCGGTTCTGGGTCCGAATATTCTTTCATCGTGGTTGTATAATCGTATCTTTCACACTCCTTGATGCTATCTAACAAAGATGTTAAATTTCAAAACATGCTAATTTCTATTTACAGGGTTCAAACAAAATGTCTGCTTAAAACTTTAAACAAACACAAATTAAATTTATAAAACAAGCAGGGGAAAAAACTTGCTAATAATATCCTCTTTGTGTTAACAAATGGTCATTTGCAACACATGCCATGGTTAAAGTAAAGACACCACTCCTTTCTATGATATGGTTATTATGGTGATTCCCATTAAAATTAGACTACTTTTACATTTTTATTATACAAAGTAAAATATGCCCCTATTTGGCAACTTTAAGTTACACTGGGGAACTTTTTCTAGAATGGAAAAAATAGTGCCAGAGATGAGACAAGTAGGATAAATTAAAATAACAAATTATGTTTTAATGTGCCAATACCTGATGAAAACTTTACTTTTATGACTAGAAACTTCTGCCAATGCAGTCCAGGTATTGCCTGCTGTTTCCTTAATTTTTCAGCATTTTGACCTTTTGGTGGCCAGTGAAGGACACCTTCTTCCTCCACATCTCCTTCTTTCCATACAGCTAATTTCCATGCTGACATACTTTACTTGCTGCTATGACTAAAAAAACATTTGTAATATTAAATGGATGTAATTTTACATTTTACCATTGGCAAAAAAACGAAACCCCCTTGAGACAGAAATACATATCATTTTATGACGTAAAACACTGTCAACAACTTGTTTTTGACAAATGGGAGCAATAGATTTTGCAAAATATATGTCTAATTTCATTGAACAACATGGGTTTTGAAACCAACTTTTAAGTTTGCTTGTTGGAATGACATCACAAATAAACCTATCACAGCATTTCTGTTTCAAAAACACAACTTCTTTCGATTTTGGCAACAGAAAACAATTATCCCTTGTATCTGTAGAAGCATGGAGAAGCTCTGTGTCTGGCTTTGCAGAACAAAATCATCCAATCGTTTGGCAATCTGAACAACTGGATTATGTGAATTTCTAACCATATGTTTTACAACACGTAAATAATTCTCAAATGGAAATGCAGATATATTGTGTAAAGACTGTCCAAAATGTTTTACATCAACAGCTAAATGTTTTATGCAATGAACATTGTAGACAACAAATGTTTCACCATAAATGTTTGTTGCATTATTTGCAAACATACAACACAGGCTTTTTGCAAATGGAAGATTTTTTATTCTGTTAACATCTTCATTCAATAACAGTCCAACAGCAACAGAAATTGTCACAAAATTTAGAAACACTTTACGTTCCAGTACATTTTTTAATATTGCTGGTCCAGTATAAAGTAAAAAAGTACGAAACTCTGTAGCTTTCCATCGATCAACCTCAAGTAATGATCTGGGTTGTCTTGAAAAATCGCGAGGCAACTTTCCATTTAACATGCATAATTGCTCTGAAATTTGGCTAAGTTGATTTGCAGATAGCCTACAGCAGCGCAGACCCTTTCTCCAAAACAAAATCATTCTTCTAACCAAACCCAAACATATAAGGTGCATGTAATCTAATGCAAACTCTGTGACACATCCAATTCCACTGGCAATCAGTGGAGTTAAGCTTTTTTGGTGGTTAAGGTAGACAAACTTATTAAATAGGTCATTTGTACGTTTTTGTGGTTCCTCTTCAGCACAGGAGTATACAACCCTTGACTTCCAAGTCCCTTTAATAGTGCATCTTTCACATGCATAATATGAATTGTGGCTTTTAATGCATTTAAGAAAAGCACGTGCTGGTACATCACAAATAAATGCATGGATTTTGACTTTAATGACCTTATTGTGACAGTAGACCCCATTATTTTGCAGTTCATCATACTCCATGCGATGTTCTTTAATTCTATGAAACGAACAAACTTTCACGGCATTTTCCTATAAAAGAGCGCCAGGAACACATCAAAAGAACTAACGTTGTTTACCGGTTGGTTTGCAACTGCGGCGCTTCATACATTGGGGAAACGCGGCGAAATCTCGCTGTAAGAATTAAAGAACATCGCATGAACCAAAAATCAGAAGTGTGCCGGAACATTTTATCGAATCCGACACATAAAGTTAATTTTGCCGAGCCGGAGATTTTGGACGCAAACCAACACCGCGTGAGACTGTTGTTTCTCGAATCGCTTTTTATTCAAAGGCATGAACCCGAGCTCAACATCGACACAGTTTCCATGCCCTTGCGTCTGTTCAACACCTGACCCATATCTCCGGTTTTTATCTTTTCGTCTACGCCACCGTTCTAAACGTCGTTCCCTGTTATCGTCTGTGACGTCACTTCACACATCTGGCTTCCCTTTCTTTTCTTTGTTTTCCTTAGTGCTTTATATACCGTGTTCCACAGCTTGATTGAAAACATGTACTGATGATGGCAACAGAGATTGTCGAAACGTCTACACGATGTATTCTATATACACCACTACCTTGGCAGTAATGTTTATGATTAAACTACTTTTCAAGTCCGTGCATGTGTTCCTAACCCAAATTCTCTTAATACTACCAACAGATCACCTAATCCAGTTGTAGTTATTTGATGAGTAACAGCCCAAGAAGCTAATTTTGGCCCAATTTTACTGCAAGATTCAGTTTGAACATTTAAACAACTTACAGCATGTTCATCACAATCGTCTGATTCCTCTGACACACTGAGACTACTTGCACTTGCCCAATCAAATGTTGATGCTGACTCCCCAGTGTCCGAATGGAAATCATCTAATTCAACTATTGCCTTCTGTCGTTTTGCTGGACTAACATAGCTCTCCGTTGACTATTCACTCGAAAGTAAAAGGTCATCCATAACTTTCTGTTTATGTCGCCATCTTCTGTGGTATGCCATTTCTTAACGAATTCACTTGCGCAGCACGAGGTACGAAACAAATTTGTCCTAGATTGCGTTAAATAAAATAATATTGCACAAACAGAGTTACAGAACAATAAAACAGCAATCAAACACCCAATAATACATTAATTAACCCGATTCACTAAGATACATTACTTAAAATACCGACGTTTCTACGCTTGACTTCACAACTATTTCGCAATATTACGGTTGAATTATTTAAATTATGATGAGGGCAGCGATTGTCTGATATCATGATTTGTTGACAAACCAGCCACGCGCTAATATACTATTTTTTTGAAGAAATTAGAGTTAAGTTTTTAATTTTTCATCATATTTTTTTCATTTTTAAATGTTCTTGTACGTTTGAGTTAGAACGTACGTAATCTATATTATTACATGCCAACTTTAATTCTCCGACTGTTTTGAGCTCTATTTTATGTCATAAAATGTAGTGAAACTTTATTTCAATGTCCAGTTTTTCTACTTTAATTTATCGTTATTCAGACGTTGAAGTAACGACAGACGTTGAAGTAAAGCCTTTAATTCTGCGTCCAGTTTTTTACTTTAATTCAACGTTATTTAGACGTTGAAGTAAAGACTTTATTTTCACGTCTAATTTTTTACTTCATTTCAACGTTATTTAAACGTTGAAGTAAAGACTTTAATTCTACGTCTGGTTTTTTACTTCAATTCAACGGTATTTAGACGTTGAAGTAAAGACTTTATTTTCACGTCTAATTTTTTATTTTTTTTCAACGTTATTTAGACGTTGAAGTAAAGACTCTAATTCTACGTCCAGCTTTTTACTTCAATTCAACGTTATCTAGTCGTTGAAGTAAAGACTACAATTCTACGTCTAATGTTTTGCTTTAATTTAACGTTATTTAGACGTTGAAGTAAAGACTTTATTTTCACGTCTAATTTTTTACTTCATTTCAACGTTATTTAAACGTTGAAGTAAAGACTTTAATTCTACGTCTGTTTTTTTACTTCATTTCAACGTTATTTAAACGTTGAAGTAAAGACTTTAATTCTACGTCTGGTTTTTTACTTCATTTCAACGGTATTTAGACGTTGAAGTAAAGACTTTATTTTCACGTCTAATTTTTTATTTTTTTTCAACGTTATTTAGACGTTGAAGCAAAGACTTTAATTCTACGTCTAGTTTTTTACTTCATTTCAACGGTATTTAGACGTTGAAGTAAAGACTTTATTTTCACGTCTAATTTTTTATTTTTTTTCAACGTTATTTAGACGTTGAAGCAAAGACTTTAATTCTACGTCTGGTTTTTTACTTCATTTCAATGTTATTTAAACGTTGAAGTAAAGACTTTAATTCTACGTCCAGCTTTTTACATCAATTCAACGTTCTTTAGTCGTTGAAGTAAAGACTTTAATTCTACGTCCAGCTTTTTACTTCATTTCAACGTTATTTAGACGTTGAAGTAAAGACTTTAATTCTACGTCCAGCTTTTTACTTCAATTCAACGTTATTTAGTCGTTGAAGTAAAGACTTTAATTCTACGTCTAGCTTTTTACTTCAATTCAACGTTATTTAGTCGTTGAAGTAAAGACTTTAATTCTACGTCCAGCTTTTTACATCAATTCAACGTTCTTTAGTCGTTGAAGTAAAGACTTTAATTCTACGTCCAGCTTTTTACATCAATTCAACGTGATTTAGACGTTGAAGTAAAGACTTTAATTCTACGTCCAGCTTTTTACATCAATTCAACGTTATTTAGTCGTTGAAGTAAAGACTTTAATTCTACGTCTAGCTTTTTACTTTAATTCAACGTTATTTAGACGTTGAAGTAAAGACTTTAATTCTACGTCCAGCTTTTTACTTTAATTCAACGTTAATTGCACGTTAAAGTAATGACCTAAATTCAACGTTAGGTAATCGACGTCCATACGACGTTTAAAAAACGTTAATGAAATGTACGTTGGGATTTAAACCATTTCTCAACGTTTTTTTCCCGTCGAAATATGGAACATTTTGATAGATGACGTTGATTTGACGTCTCGACCTAAAATCAACTAAAAAACATACGTGAAAAAGACGTCGAGTGCCTGCTGGGTTTTCTCTGATTGTTCCGGCGATAACAATGGTGCGAACCAGTCTTGCGAATTGGGATTCAGATTCATTGTTACTTGCAAATAATGATAAATAACGATAAACGTCAGAAATTGTACCTCTATAATAAATCATACCTGAAAAACACAAGTAGTAATTAATATGCTGCTTGTAAATGTTGTAGTAGTACATGGCAATGCATAACATAATTAAGTTGGACAGTAAAACCTTCTGGTATGGCATCAGGAGCGAAACCATAGTTATGAGTATTCACGTACACTCTACACACTTTTCTAGATACACCACCATTAGCTATATCTCGTGAATCAAACCACGTTTCATAAGGAGTAGTAGTCCTGATGTGAGACGCAGTAGTAGCACTTTCTAAGGTTCTTCTAACAACTGGTTCGAATGGTATGACAAATTTATCGCGACCAGCGTTCATTTCCGTATATTTAGAGAAAAATAACATGTCATCATCTGTTGAGGGATTGTCTTCGCCAATATGAAATATTCCAGAAGTTGGTTCCTGCACAGTGTCTGCAATTCTTAACCACAACTGCGGATTAGTGCCAGCAAGTGCAGCCAAATCATTTCCAGAACCAGTCATGCATAGTGGAAAGCATTCCCAGTACATTTTCAAAATTTTTATGTTTCCGAATAAGGAGGTGAGGCTTGGTAAACTGGACTCGAAGGTTGCGGGATCCAAAGTCCATCCGAGGGCTGTGATATTGGATTTAATGATTGAAGTAGTTCCAAGCCTACGCCATGTAATAAATTGATGTGCCGCTTATTTCCAATATCTTCTAACGACTGAATCAGACGATGGAGAATGATGTAGGCTAACAACGTTCTCCGCTCCTGTGGTAGCATGATTTTTATCTGCTTCTGGTTCTTCTTCAACGTCGGTGCGTACACGTTTGCTCATTGAAAGTACAGATCGTCCTACGTCGTAAAGTGTGTTAGCGGTATTAACAGCAGATCGTACTGTCCTAATTCCAGATTGTACAGTTGCAACGTCTTCGGCGCTGATTGCGCCCGCGGTAGCTTCCTCGAACCCAACGGCAGCTGCCTCAGACAGTAAAACAGAGTCTACTAAGTAATTAAAAGCTGCCTCACCTGCAAGTGCCAACATAGTAATGATCAAATTTGTAAGGTCCATATATATAACAAAAAAAGAGAAAAAGGCAATTACGTCACGTTGCGCAATGTATTGCAACACTAACAAACGAGGGCGGTGGTGATGGTGCATTTTTCGTTGTGCTCTTCAGCTTTTTTCACGCGATGAAAACAAAAAATAAGGCGGTATATGTTAAGTTGAATTGATTGAAACCAAACAAATACAAAAATACCATCTTCAGGTGTAGTCCCATCTTGTGCAAAATCAATAATTGGACTTAAGGTTTTGGGGAAAGTTGCCGACAGTCCAAGAAACCACGTTTGTTAACAGAGCACATTTTAAAAAAATCTATTTATTTTAAAAATCACTCACACTTTATGTCTCAAATGATCTTGCAAAAATTTAAGAGCCTCATAGTGCTCCCACCCCGGTAGATTTGCAGCAGCACCACCACTTTGTGTGCATTTTCTATCTCAAACTCTTCCAGCGCTTTATGCAAGTTTCAACTACAACAATGATAATCATGTCATGATAAAAATAATTTACCAGGCTTCAAGTCTTACCTGTCTGGCCAGTTTGTTGAGCAATATTTCTCCACACATTTTCTTTCCGCTTCTGATCCTTGTACTGGCTGCTACCAGAATCATATATACAGGGAGAATCCTGCACCAATTGTATCAGCATTTCATTGAATTAAATTGTTTTTTTAGCAAAAGTTTATTTTAACAAAAGTCTACAACACAAAACCAACATTATTGTACCTTTCATCATATCTATCATTCTTTTCTGCGACACATTTCAAAAAAATATCAGGGAAAGACAAATTGTACCCTTACCATAAGTAAATATTACATAAACCTTCCTCAAGCAATTAATTTAAAACTACGAAATTGTCATGTTGCAACAAGGTTCTGCACACAGCACTCCAGTCTTCAAGTAGTGCGCACAGCACTCCAGTCTGCAAGTAAATCTGATTTAACTTTGCCGTCAGTCGTTTGAAGCGAAAAAAATACGCCGTCTGCGCTTGCCGTCGAACGCGTCTGGTGTAAATCTTGTTTAAGCTAGTTCGTAGTTGAAAAAGGTAAACCCATCTCTGGCACACATAACTTTATGTGTTCCTGTAGTTTACATGCTATATCATAAAATATCTTTATGTCCGCATTTTTGTTTTGTTCCATATTTTTTTTCAAAAAGAAAACTGGTTAACCTAGCCTAAACGCATTGACAGGCTAGCATTTATTAAAAAAAAACATCAAAATGATTATAGAGCAGTTACTAACCTTTCCCCGTGTTTCATATCAACAAACTATTTTGGATATGCATGCTTGCAACATACACCAAAAATTCCTTTTACATCAAGTTTAGCTATTTTGTTGACATAGCGGATTTTGGATCCAGCTTTAATATCACTACACGTCTACACGAAACCAAAATGTACTCACGAATTAGATAACTATGTGTTCTTATTTGGGTTTTACTGTTTTTGATGCTGTGTCATTAGCATAGCTGTTGAAAAAGGCATCCACATCCCTTCATTACGAAAAATGATGGGGAGAAGCACTACTTTTGCCAGCAGCCCTTCTTACATAGCCAAAATTTCCATCAAAGCAATACATATCGTCACATGTTAGATCCTAAACATATTACATTTCCTTATCATGAACTATGCCACTTGCTAATCTTTTGGTAAAACAACTACCCCTTTGCAAGCTGGACATTGGGACCCGTTGTCATCCAAATTTTGTAAAATTGAGGGCAAGTTGTTTTGAATTTGATAGACATGGTGTCTGCAAGATTCAAGGACTTCATTTAGCAAAATCTTCGAAAGGTCTTTTATCTGCTAAGTTTAAACAGCTTAAAACTTTATCCTTTCAATTCTGCCATAGATGTACATTTACCAAACAATTATTTCCTGGTGTATTTTCATGCAACATTGCCATGCAAAATCCATGAGTGGAAACGTGTTGTTCGAGACTAAGCGTACGGATAAATTGCTTTAAATTAATGTGAAAGTGATGCACATCTTCCCAGCCTGAAACACAATAATATACATTCCAGCCACAATCTTGGCATCTTAAAAGGGATGTTTGCAAGTCCAAGCTGGTTTCAGGACGTGAACAGAAACATTTCTCAGGCAAAATAAAATTGCATATTTGGACTTTATTTCCTCCGTCTTTGAGACTTTTCGGCACAAGGAAAAGGTTTTTAACGTTAGTGAAAGTCGTCAAATCAACGTAGTTCTTAGACGTCGAAGTTCCTAAAATTTCTAAATATGTAATGTAAAAAGACGTCAGGAATCAACGGGATTTTAACGTTAGTGAAAGTCGTCAAGGGTCGAAATTCCTAAAATTTGTTGCATTTTCGACCAAAAAATCTTGGTGCAACCGACGTCTGGTCCGAACCATATTTTAACTTCATTTCGACGTCGCGGTGCCGGCTGGATTCTTGGATCCTTTCACAGTTTGATCGGATCCTATTTCGAATCATTTCCCAAAAGAACTTCTGATGAATATGGTAAATCGCGACATAACATTACATAAAAAATAATAGAACAACTGAACACATCTTGCTCTTTCTTTGGCCGTGCACCCTCAATGTCATTTCTTGTGGGTCATTGTTTTGGTTGGCAGTTGAACCAGTAAAAATTGGCCAGCTTGGCACAGCCTAGGTCTGCAATCTTGAAATTTGGGCCAATTGTGAGGAGAATGTTTTCTGGTTTCATATCTCCATGAATTAGGCGTCTGTCTATTACACAATTGTGAATGTATGCAACCCCGTCTGATGTTTCATGTGCCATTCGAAGTACAAGAGATAATACCAGCGGAATATAGTCATTCAAAAAGTTCAAAAGTCTCATTACGATCCCCATTGCTCCATGCCATTGTGTAAGTCCAAGAACTTCAGCTATGTTTTCATGATGAGATGAACCCTAAGCAAAAAAAGACATTACCCTGCACTAAGAAAAGTAGCCCTGGCTATGTTTGTGTATCAATTAAATCCTACTATTTTTGGTGCTGGTGTCATACCGCTTGATACGCTCTGAAGTCAGGACTGGAAACACACTAGACTCAGTCCACAATAGCCACGGGCCATGATGATGTCAATAAACTAACGGCCGCCCCCAGACAACAAAGGATCTAGCCGTGTTCTTAAATTGCGAGGACCGTTGTCTGAAACAATTTTGTCAGGAATACCGTTCCTTGAGAAAACGTTGCGAAGTTCGTCTATGGTTGCAGCCGCCGTGGTGGAACGCATCGGGATTACTTCTGGCCACTTGGAATAGGCATCCACGATCACCAAAAGCATGTGATTTTGTACAGGACCTGCAAAATCTAAGTGAATGCGTTGCCAAGGTTTAACACAGGTTTGCCATGGGTGATATTTTACGATGGCTGGTGCGTTCTGTTTTGTAAACACCCCGAACAGTTTTTATACAATTCCTCGATGTGTTTATCGAGGTTTGTCCACCAGACACGACGTAGTTTCGAGCGATTTGTTTCGTCTTCACAACGCCCAGGTGTCCGTTGTGTAATTCCTGTAAAATAGAAGACTTTAAACTTTCTGGAATAATCACCCTGGGTCCCCAGGCTAAACATCCATAATATGTAGATAACTCGTTTCTTCAAAAATAATACGCCATGATGTCACTTTCCTGCACCCAATTGCCCGATGTCACACAAGCAAACACCCGTGACAAAATCTTGTCCGAGCGTGTGTGTTTGGCAATCTCATCAGCCGTTACAGGCAAAAAGTCAATCTGCTTGAAATAAAAACTGCTCGCAGCATCGCACGAAGTTTCAGTGAAGCCTTGCGGTAATCTAGATAAACCATCAGCATTGCCATGTTGAGTTGTACTGCGGTATTCTATGGAATAATTAAGAGCGGACAAAATTAAAGCATAACGTTGCAAACGCTGTGCCGACATTACAGGGATACTTCTTTTTGGATTAAATATAGAAGTAAGAGGTTCATGGTCTGTCACCAGCGTGAAATGTCGGCCAAACAAGTGAATGTGAAACTTTTGCACCGCCCACACAATAGCTAAAGCTTCTTTATCAATTTGCGAATAGTTTTTCTCGGACTTCGACAGAGATCTCGAAATGTATGCAATAGGTCGTTCACAGCCTTCCGGCATTACATGAGACATAACTACTCCAATGCCGTACGGTGATGCATCACATGCTAACCTAATTGGCAAATTTACATCATATGTGTAAGAACCTTATCAGAAGCCATAAGTTTACGAGCTTTGTCAAATGACTGAGCGCATTCCAAGGACCAGTTCCATTTATGACCTTTCTCTCAAAGTTCACATAACGGATGTAAAAGGGTTGACAGATTGGGCAAAAATCGATGATAATAAGGTACCTGCAGGTATCTAGGCCCATTAAGCAAACTTTTGACTGTAACTGAAAAACAGTTCAATAGTTTCTGGCCAAATTTGGCATGAAGGTTGTAAGGGTTAACACTGATCACCCGTCCGACTTTAGGAAAATTTCCAAGTTTTGTTTTCCCAGAATAACTGTTTAATTTTTTTTTAAATCGGGCCTTAATACATGCCTGTGCTTTTATTAAGGCCCTAAACTTTCTTGTGTTTTTTAAGTGTTATATAATTAATCAAACCCCTTTCTACTTTACTTCTCTCAAAATAAAGTTCTAACAAGCTTCATAATAAACTTTAGGACATGTAGTTTATAAATTAAAACCACCACCAACGAATTAAACCACCAACCATTGGTGGTGTGAAACCACCACCAACAAATGACACTCAATCATCAATAAAACTAAACGAAATATTGAAACAAATAAACCCACTGAAACAAATACACACTGGGCACTCTTTTATAGTGCTAATTACAGTCCATACATATAAAGTCTTCCTCATCATCGGACTCCAATCCCACACATTCCTCATGGAACCAAACTTTGCAAGACATGCATTGCCTCATACTCAATGTAGTGTCTTCCTCACATACCGAGCAAAACCAAGATGCATTTCTACCAGCATTTGTCTTCTTATTGGCCAGTAGTTGTTTCTGTTTCTTTTTTTTCTCATGTATTTTTTTGGCTTTACTACTTCTTGCAGAAGGTGCTGTGTCATGGGCTGAAAAAAGATTCTTTGACATGACTTGAGCTTTGTAAGTGAGGCTTTTTTTGCGTGTAGTTTTTTTTCTCCTAATTTTTGGGGTTGCCATTATTTCAGTAAAACTGACAGAAAATCTGTGTAAAGAATCGTCTTCCCGGTCATTTATAGCTATAGCATCAACTAAATTGCTTTCTTCAACCTGTCCTTTCCTTGGAGTACTTGTTGCAGTTGCATCAAAAATCTCAGGACAAAAGATTGCACTTTGTGGGTTCGGTGATGCTTCAGCTGCTGCTGAAGTTGATTGAAGTTCTGTGAAAACCTCTTCTCGTTCAGTTCTTTCAGATGAGTTCACCTCCTCCATAGTCACCAAACTAGGTGCAAAGGCAACTTCTGGAATGGCATCAGGGTTAAACGGATAAATTCCGGTGCTTCTAAAACCATTAACAATGTTGCCAATAGATAATGCTTTGTTATATGCAGGGGTGCATATATATCCAAACCTTGTCTTTGTTATTGATCGATCTGGGTGAGCACGCCAATATTTTAAAACCTCCAGATCCCAGTAATGTTCAAAAGAGCGAAATACAGATTTGTCCATTGGTTGAAGCTCATGTGTAGTGTTACTTGGAAGACAAAAAAGTATAATATCTCTACTTACTGCAGCATCTACAATACTATGGTGAATGTGGCTTGTTGCACCATCAAATATAAGAAGAACGGTTCCACTTGTTTTAAACTTTGCAAAATGGTCAATCCACTTAAGAAACAAGTCTGTTGTCATGCTTCCCTTATCAGACATACATACTAGTGTATCAGGTGGTAATCCATCACAATATTCAGGCTTGCAACGTTTTCCTTTGTATATAATCATTGGTGGAATCGCAGTTCCGGATGCATTTGCAGAAACTACAATAGTCACATTCTCAGCATGCTCAGGAGCAACTGGATGCACTCGTTTGGTACCTTTCTGGGCCAAAACTGCCTGTTGATGGTGCAATGTGAGGCGGCAACCTTTTTCATCCATGTTATAAATAAAGCGAGGTTTGTCAAATAAGTCATGGTCTTCCAAAACAACTTTCAACTTTTTGAAATAATCGTCTACAATATGTTTGTTTAGCTTAATTGCTCTTCCTGGATTCATTGACTGTGCTTTTCTGATAGATAATTCAGGGTGTCGTTTCAAAAAATTTTGAAACCAATAGCGCCCAGCTGACTGCTTTGTTTTGTTAAAAGGACTTGTAATGTTATTTTTTTCACAAAATTCAAAAACATAACTTTTTACTATACTGGCTGTGACAGGCAAACCAATCTCACTGTATCTTATTATTCTCAAGCATAGTTCTTTCTCTTGTTCCATTGTCAAAGTATGTGGCCTCCCAAGTCGTTTTTCTGTTACTTTTGATTTAATGCGGTTTCGTAATGTTCTCCTTGGTATTTGAAACAGTTCCTCTGCCTTTCTCAGTGTTAATCCACCTTCAACTGCCCCCATAGCTAATTTAAGGTTTGCTTCAGACCATGCTGCTCGCCGCTTTGCCGTTATGACTAATATGCATAGATTTGCAGCTACACAACAAAAAATTGAATCTAAATCATGACATAACTTCGCTACTTTGACTAGCAAAGTTGGCAATTCAATTACTTATTTTCTGACTTTGTAATAGTGAATTATATTAATCTATGTTACTGGCTACTGTGTTTGGTAAAGAAAATACAACAGACCCTAATACATAAGCTTATTATAGTTTTATCTTACTATTTGCATCCATGCCATTCACTTTAACTATGTTAGGCACTAAAATTTAATGGGCTTTATTGCCACCAGTCGCTGACATACAAAACCCTATCAAATTAATCCTGAAGCAGTTTCTATTTCTAACTCAAACAATATTCTGCACAAACTACAATGATCCATCTCACGTATATCTTGACAAAATTTGCATTTCAACAACTAAACCTGTCAATATTTGCTTTCAGAAGTTTTCTGAAATTACAAAAAGTCGCTAACGAACAGGGTAAGGATTTTAATTGGTCGTAGCAACTTTTACAAAGAACGAACAAAGCTAAAACTTCGCACATGGTGTAAATTCGCATTAAGTTTAAAATCGGATGAGAGCGGGAAGTTTTTTCCTCCCATATTTAAAAATATAAGTGATGGGCCTTTTTACCTTCCGGGCCTACATACCTTCAGGTACCTTAATTAACTAAGCCAAGAAACGAACGTAACTGGGACACGTTCTGTGGGGTTGGACAACTTGTCACTGCCCTAATTTTATCGTGCGATTTATGCAATCCCTCTTTATCCACCACATGACCACAAAATTCGATTCGATCCTTAAAAAACTCGCACTCGTTCGGATTGACTTTCAAGCCATACTCCGACAGTCGTTTGAGAACATTTCTAAGATTTTCTGTATGTTCTACATCGGTTGCTCCCGTGATTATCATATCGTCTAATAAACATTGTACCCCTTTCAAACCTTGCAGTACTTGATCCATAGCCTTTTGCCACAATGCTGGGGCTGAAGCGACCCCAAAAACTAGGCGGTTGTAACGAAAAAGTCCTTCGTGGGTAAGAAAATGTTTACAATCGTCTTCCATGGTCATTTGCAAATACGCATTTTTTAAATCCAGTTTTGTAAAACGATTTCCTCCAGCCAACGTGGCAAATATTTTAAGGTTACTTTAAAATCTCCACACAATCTTACTGATCCATCCTTCTTCAACACTGGTACGATAGGTGTTGCCCACTCACTGTAAGGTAACTGGTTCCAAAATGCCTTCAGATGTCAGCCTCTCCAATTCAGTTTCAACCTTTTGCTTTATGGCGTATGGAAGTGATCTTGCCTTGCAGAAAACAGGTTTTGAGTTAGATTTGAGATACAACTTGCCTTTGATTCCTTTTAACGTTCCTAATGTAACGTAAATGACCTAATATTCGCACTGACGTCATTAGTAAGAGCGGACGTGACTTGTAAGTTTTCCCATTACGTGATTTATATACCTCAAGTGTTTGATTGCGTGAGACCGCAGAGGTACATCCCATATAATTACTAATTGATGTTTTGAACACAGGATGTAAACGTTCTGTACCTCCAGGCCAATCACAGATCCCACGTGCGTAGTTTAATGACGTTGTTTTGATATGTGTTTATATACCGTATCTTTCAAGTTCTCGTTGGGCAGAATTGACTGGGCTTCGCCCCAGCCCTGGACATTATTCTATTCGATTCGACTTCGGTTGGGCGTATGAATCACATTACGTCAAGCCGCGTTTAATCGGCATTACCGTTGTTGTCAACCGCACAAACTAAACCAACCAAAGCTTCGTGCTTGCAATCGGATTTTGGAACTTCAAACCTCAGAACCAAACGTATTTCCTACAATTGGTGTACCCCGACGTGATTTGCTACCAGCAGTAAATTGCAAGAAGAGAAGAAGAAATACGTCAAACAACAACAACAACTGTGACCGTGAGTACCAAAACAATTGTACTTTTGGTCGGAAGATCTTTCATCATCTAAACGAAGATAATCCTTCTTAAACCATTCAACAAATAACCTTCTGATCCATTCAAGCGTCAAGCAACAATCAAGCAAGCGGTACAATTTAACCCCGCAACCATCAAGCATCGCTTCGACTACGACGAGTCGACGAACAAGCACTAAGCCTTGCCAAGTGCTAGAAGGTTACTATCAATCAATCAATCAATCCACAAGCATTCAAGAGCACGAGCTTTCAATTTCTTGACGATTCAATCAAGCTCGAGCTGTTAAGGAGGATATGTACTATTCGAGGTACGGAGATCGGAAACACGAACTGTCTATTATAACTGGATTACTGAACAAACGGAACAAGCATCGTCATGAATCACGACTTCAACGATGAGGCTTCTTGAATTCTTACCAGTTAAGTTTTCCTTATTGTTTTTGTTATGTCATTAAGTTCTTTGCCTACCCCATTCTTGGGATATGTTATACTAACACCTTTTGTTTGTCTCTTTATTTGTAATGTGCTAGTTTAAAAGCTACTTATTGTGAAAACACACACTTAATTTGAACTATTAATACCAAAACTAAGCTTTTTATTATCGCTTTTGCTTGTCTCGATATCCATTAGCTTCGTGGAGACTCGACTTTTCGAGTTGAGACACTTTGTTCTCTAGTATGCCACCGAGGAAAAGTTAGCTCTTGGTAGCGATTGTGACTGATCACCACAATTTTTTACTTTTCGTGGTTCTGAGAAATACGTTAGCTTCTCGCGCGTACCTGCTTTACACCAGTCCTTATTGTCTACAAGCAACATGCTCTATTTTTGACGGGATATGCTTTTCCCCGCACTTATATTCTCCCATGACACTTCACAAGGTTGCTATACCTTTACTGGCTAGATGGCGTCCCAATTGGAAACATGATGCATTAGACACTAGACCAGATATCTTTACTAGGCCATAGCTGCCTCAGATGTTGCTTACTGAAGCATATTGCGTGAATAACTTTGACCACGTAGAGTAAAAGTGATTATTATTTAGTGATGTTTTGTTATTTGTAATTGCATCTAAATTTTGCTCTAGCACAAAGCAAACTGTTTTTGTACGTGTACTGCTGTTTATTTTATTGTTGCAGAAATGTGAATTCATACAACTACTTGTGGCACAATGAAGGAGGACATTTAAATTTCCCATACCACTGCTAAGCCCGATTCTCGAATTTTCGGATAACTGTCGACAACCGAGCTCGAGAGACGCGCAAGCGTTATGACAAATTTACTGTTAGTTAACGCGTATCAGTTTTGGTGTGGTTAATTAAATGTTTTTCTTTTGTATGTCATAATTGTTTTCACATGTTTTCTCGCAATTCTTACTTGTGCATGTTTCTTGTAAAACACTTTTTGGAGGAAGACTAATGTAACGTAAATGACCTAATATTCGCACTGACGTCATTAGTAAGAGCGGACGTGACTTGTAAGTTTTCCCATTACGTGATTTATATACCTCAAGTGTTTGATTGCGTGAGACCGCAGAGGTACATCCCATATAATTACTAATTGATGTTTTGAACACAGGATGTAAACGTTCTGTACCTCCAGGCCAATCACAGATCCCACGTGCGTAGTTTAATGACGTTGTTTTGATATGTGTTTATATACCGTATCTTTCAAGTTCTCGTTGGGCAGAATTGACTGGGCTTCGCCCCAGCCCTGGACATTATTCGATTCGATTCGACTTCGGTTGGGCGTATGAATCACATTACGTCAAGCCGCGTTTAATCGGCATTACCGTTGTTGTCAACCGCACAAACTAAACCAACCAAAGCTTCGTGCTTGCAATCGGATTTTGGAACTTCAAACGTCAGATCCCCCAATATTTCCTACACTAATTTGTCATCAAACACCTCTAGAAACTCTGTAACCAGCGGACATTTAGTTACATTAAACTTCAAACAACTAAAACAACATTTTACAGGCACCTGTTCATCTTCGGAAGTAATGAAGTTAAAATTCTTCTTGGTTCGGTTTCTGCAAGTTGATGCAATGTGACCTATTCTTCCACACTTGTAACACGTAGCACTTTTGAAAAAGCAAAGTAACTTTTTGGCCTCGTGGCCATCCAAGTGACCCTGTAGGACCTGTGGCCCCCTTAAAAATGTAAATAGCAATCTCGTGTTGGAATTCGGTACTAATTTCGGCTTTAAACAAGTCGAATAGAGTAAACAAGAATCGGTAACCGTGAAAAACCTCAATATATACAAATAGTATGTGAAATGGTCGATTAAATTTCGGAATGAAGTTAAAAAGAAAACGGCTGTTAGTGGGTGTTTCTGGTGAATGAATTTTTTTATTTGTAGTTTCAAAACATCATTTGGACGTACGGTTTATTGCGTTGGTTATTCTTGCTGCACCACTGACGTGCGTTTTGGTCGGTGTGGCCAAAGAGGCTGGAATCCTTATTTTAGGGATTCTAATGTACTTGTGCACTTTTACTGCCTGCAGCTTGACAGGGGAGAAGGAAAATATTGATTCGAAAAAAGCTATTTTCAACTTAGTGAACGTAGATGAAATTAAGGCAATCTATTCAGATCACGTAAGTATGTGTTTAAAACATTTAAATTGTATCCCAATAAAATCGCACACACATACAAAAAAACGCACCGATGTCACAGACCAGCGATTAAGCATTAAAACAAATTTTCATATTTTTTCAGTAGCCTGGTGTCTAAAACTTTAGAATCGGAGCACATGTTTATAAATTGAAACATTGATGGCACCAAAACAATACAAAGAAGTTTGCAAATGCGTGACTTTTGAGTGATCTGCAATTGCGTCAAGTCTTTTCTTTGTTTGCTTTTTTTCAAAATTGTTTTGCTTCAGAAGTTTTTCCAAAATCTACACGTACATTTTTTACTTGCCGTGTGACCTTTTCATTCACCGTCTATGCTAGTGAATGTGTGATTAATTCTCAAACTTTGATTTTGTTTGTGCCGCAATAGATTTTGAAGTGTGAATATTTGTTAATTCTCTAGTGCAGGGGTGCCCAACCCGTGGCCCGCCGGAAGGTTTTGAGTGGCCCGCGTAGTATTTTTTTAAATGACTCATATTGGCAACTTAATCGCCTACTTAATTTATGGCGAACTTTCATTCTGAAAAATTGGCATTGATTGTGTGCTTTATTTCTTTGTTAATAGAGTAGTAATACACAACTATTTCAAGCTGCTTTTATTGCGTCACAATGCGCACTGTATCACAATTTTCTTATTGTTACGTCACAATCTGACTCGTGCTTCAAGAGTCAGTCAGTAATGTTTCTTGGTTCATTGACATACATCTGGTATCAGAGACTCGCGCAAAATGCATTTAGCAGTAAAACATCTTTCGCACTCAGCAGTGATATAGATTATGCCAAACAGGAAACAAAAAGCAAGTAACGCTAACAGAACTTTCCAGGAAAGGTTGACATGTGACTTTAAATCCCATGAGAAATCATATATAACTGTGCTTTTGCAGAAATCGTTCTGAACCCACGTGCGCTCAATACAGATGTTTCAAGTTACAGATAATCATAACTTAGTAAACTGAAGCTTTCAGTACACCTAAATCAATCTATGTTTGTGGTGTTGCAATGTATTGTAAATAAATAATATCGATTTCGCCGATATAATGGCATCCTCAGTTCTAAGCAAGAAATATAATAGAATTATTTAGGCAATAAAAGATGTAAAAATAATAATAAAAGACTGCTACAACGACAAAACACTTCTCGACAACTAAATCAAACGTTAAAACGGATACAACATAACGACATGAAGAACAAAAAAGCAACGTGGTGGAAAAAGGCGATAAGACAAACGCGTGACCGAAAATGTGCCTTCCGCAAGCAACCTGCAAACTTGTTATCTAACCTGTGGCAGGGTCATGTTTGCGACGTTTATGGTGGCTTTGATTTTACCATACCACTTATCTTCACATACGTCCAACATGCACATTGCTGGTTGTTTTAAAAATGTGACTCAAAAGCATTGATCGATGCCTGGTCTTTTGTCTAGGAGCGTCGGGTGATGTTGGTGATAATGGTGAAGCATTGCCGCCTGTTCTTTTGCACTGGAAAGATCACATGCTTTCCATATGGCTCTGTGCGCGTTCCATCTGGTTGAAAACTTGTTTTTTGTTTGTCCAACATAGTTTTCTTGGCAAGTTGAGCATGTTGCCACATGAACTCCATAATTTTTGCACGTTAGGTTTTGCCGAAGTTTGAAAACTCGTTTGTTTGTCCTAAACGTGGTAGTGGGAAACTCCATCGATTGATATTTTTTTTAAGCGACCACACAAAGCGCAAGCTCCGCACGGTTTTGATGTTCCATTTTCTGTGGTAGTTAGCGCCAGCGCGATTTTCCAGGGGGTGGTTAACATGCCACCAAGAGTTAAGGGCCGTTTGTAAACTACTTTGGCGTTGGGCTTTAGACCTTGATTTGCTTTAACCAGATTGGGAAAACCTGTTGCCCAAACCGCCGTTTGTGCGGGCTTCGTAGAGGGAGTCTGTCCTGGAACACGTTGATCCTATTTCGAGCGAGGTTGATGACGTCGGTTGTCATCGTGTCAGAAAAAATCTGATTTTCGGCCCTTTTGGCGTTATCTTACAAGACTACTGGTGTAGCCTGATGCACGTTCGTTTTATCTTCTCATTCGAGTAGCTTCAGAAACCACAATTGATTTAAAAACATGTGGCAGGTGGTGCATAAACCGTTTAGATAAAGCCGGTTTATAGCGGTTGGCTTTTGATGATCTGTAGTAAAAAAGCCTGGACTTTCGCTACAAGCAACATGAGAAACATCTAAGAACTCTAGTTTTTCACCTACGCAGGTGGTTTTTAAACATAGGAAGGTTAGTGCAAGATTTCTTGAGCCGAAAGATTTTCAAAGTGTTTCTCTCGCCAAACGATATCCAAATAATATCGTCAATAAAACGTTTAAAAAGGCCAGTTCGTGTCAGAAGCAACCGTTCTTGGTCTTTGACAATAAAATGCACTGCAATATTGGCGATGGACACCGAATGGTTATCACCAGATACCCTTGTCTTGTGATTAAAAACTTTGCTGGCACTGTGTAACTACACTTTGTAACGTAAATGTGATTAGGCTAACCAACGTTCTGCGGATTGCGGCTTGACTGACTTTCTAGGGCGTGACATAACGCCTTTTCGACCAAATTGCGGTTAAGATTAGGGTATAGACTCGTCACGTCTGACCCACAAGATACAGAGTCTTGCCTACCTTGTGTTGGTGATTGTTTTTCCATTACTCAAGCTGCTAGAGGTATTCTTTACTGTCTCTGCAGTATTCATTCACCCCAGATTGACAGTAACTGACGCTTATTGGTCAGTAATTTCTGACAGCCATACGAAATTTTTTTTTTAAATCGCTTCGCATTGCTTCATCGTCCATCTCACCGAATATTGCCAAACTTGTGAGAGAAAAACAGTGCTAAACGTCACATTGAAATGTCAACGTGTGGAAAAAACTTTTTTGACTTAACTATATCTTGGTGTGTTTATTGTTCTTATAACTGTAAACGAGGATAATACACATTTCTAAGATTGAAATTTCGGTGTGAGGATTTTAATTAGAAATTATAAGACGGCTATTTCTAAGACTCCAAACTAGCATGTAGCCGTAACACTTAAGTGGCCCGCGCAATCATTCGTAAACCGCCCTTTGGCCAAAAAGGTTGGACACCCCTGATTCAAAGTCATCTTCAGACAGTCCCTATACGCACATGGGTATGTAAAGGTCGTTTACAAGGGATATTACAACATTCGAACTGTAACTTACTTTTTTTATTTCGTTAAACGAGAATGGACAAAGCTTTCACAACTTTTTATCGACAGCCTACTACATGTTTGCTTTTTGCAGAAACTGATGATGCCTATTTATTAAGGCGAAATATATATTTTTGTTATTAAAAGAAACGATTTATGCTTTTATCTGTTTTTATGAAACAGTCCAATATTATACTGATCAGAAGCAAGAATCTTTCTTTTATACATTTTATTGTCTGCGGGAGATTCGTTAAATAACAAAACTGTTTCAGCGACTATAAAGCTGTTGCAATTGCTGATATGATATACAGCTTTTGTAATAAACCATACTGATTTATACGTCACATTCACATCGTCTTTATATTAGGGTAGAGCTACTAACACTGAGCTTGGGCTGGCCCCTGGCCTGAGAACTTCTGGTAGGTGGCGCAACAGAGATTAGGCGTTTATGGTGCTGTTACATCAATTTGGGTTCATGGTAAGAATAATTACTGAGACAGCACCATAAACGCCTATGCTCTTTTGCGCTGCCTACCAGAAGTTCTCAGGCCGGGGGCCAGCCCAAGCTTAGTGTTAGTAGCTCTACCTTATATTAGAGGCTAAATTACGTGGACGCTCCTACAAAAATGTCATGTAATTATAAGATTCATTCTATCTCCGGTTCTGCTGGCTGGCATAAAGTCAAACAAACAATGCCTAGTGCTGCAGAACATTGTGACGCGAACAATGCGGGGCAAATGTGTTACTACAAGCCAGCTTCCTCTTCATTGTACCGAAGGAAAAAATGATCCCACTGTGTAAAGTCGTCGAGTTACTGGTAGAGATGTACCGAATCGGCTAAAATTGGGTTCGGCCAAAACAGTTTAGCCAAATAAGCTCATCCGAATTACCTGAATCGTTTATGACGTCACACAAACTCGTACGCTATACGTTTGACATGGAAACATAAGAAAATAGTGGAGGGCACAATTGGTGGACAATTTCAAACGCGCTGCAGCTACACTATATTACAAATCGTCAATCTAAAAATAAAGTGAGTTTGGTGCACTATAAGCAAAAATGCAAGTGTCACAAACTTTGATTTGACCAATCGAGACTGACCTAAGCTGTCAAGTTAAATTTCCTTTCATTTTATACTGTTTAGCCGTACTAAGTTATCCCAGGTAAGTTAATATATAGCTCAAGTTTATAAAAAACAACACTTCAGTTAGATTTGATTATATTTCACAATTAAAGTTTCACTTACAGTACAAAACGTACTTTACGTACGATTTGAGCGTTTATGTTATATGTACGACAAAGAGTGTGTGTTACCCAATGAAATCCCAAACGACAAATTTTAGAATGCAAACACATAACAATCTCGAGTATACGTGAAAACTTATGTCTACAGACGGATTTGTTTAGATGATGGGTTTGGGGCAATTTTGTTCCATAGGAGGTAACCAGCTCCGATAGTTACAGCAGCCAGAAGAATAAACATCCCAAGTTGGAAGATGTTGCCAGCTACTTTATTTGCTTGAACACTAACTCCCGAGGTGTCTGCAATAAAAAATGTTTAACTTAGATATATTTGTGTGAGGGCAAGTTTATTACAAAAACCTGCACTTAACTAAATCCTTGTGTTGGTCAACAATACTACATACAAATACTACCGTACACCAGACCTGTAACTACAGCTTTACCGAATCGAGCAGCATACACCGGCGTCTACTAAACATTAAACAAAAAAGGGGGAAATAACAACTTCTTCACTTTCAAAGATAAAAATGAAACAAATTTTGCCAGTAACTTTGGTTGCGTATTTAGTAAAACTGATGTTCGCCTATGAACGCAGGTATTGGAAATAGCACATTAAAATAAGATTTTGAAAGTAGGATAAAAGGCATTTTAGTTGTTGTGTTGTTACCTTGCACAAGCAAGTACTTGGTAGTTTGTAAGATGCGCACAGGTCCTGCAGAAAGTCGTTGGTTGCGTCCATTGTTGTCAACAGATCTTCGTCCTACACCTCCACATGTCTGCAAATACATTAATGCCCCAAAGTTATTGCATCATGAATTTAGGTCAGTGGTTCTCAACCTTTATTACTATGCGACCCCCTTTAGAGGTTTTCTAAACCACGCGACCCCTTTACACGCGCACACAAGAAGTTTAATCACCAGGGTGTTGATTGTGTTCTTCACACATTTGCAATCTAACGTAACTGCAATAGTTCGGCGTTTTGCTGTACTTCAGAAAACCCTTAAAATTGTGTTTGTGGGTCATTTTCACTGACCATTTCACTATTTCGTGTTTTTTTTATTAAGCAAAGCCAAAAACGGCAATTATAGAAGTATACAATCGCAAAAAAATTTGTTGCGCAAGTTCTAAATCAAACGGTCGTGTGAGTTACTATGCTAAACAGAAGTCACAGGGAAAGTTTCTTTGATACGGATAAAATCATTCCGAGTTGGGTTGCGTCTTCGCGACCCCCTCGAAAGTGCTTGGCGACCCCTTTGGGGGTCGCGACCCGCAGGTTGAGAAACACTGATTTAGGTGTTTTAGTTTAAAACTTGAAATAAACTTAAACACATCGAGTCTGTCTGAAAGATGTCAGTGACAAACAACTTACGGTTTGTGAAAGTAAACTATTAAATCGGTGAACAGTCTTCCATTGTGTCTCTTGTTGGAAGAGAAATATTATCAACTCAACTCACCTGTCCAGGACATTGTCCAGTTGAATTTTGACAGATGGTGACGTCGCAGTGGATGTAGATAAACTGTTCTGCATCGGTGAAATTTGTCCACACAAAGCTCATCAGCTTGAAAGTTGCAAAGTTCGTTTCGCATCAACATCTTTGCGTTTAGAGCGTCGCCTCCACTTGGTGGCGCATCGCACCTAAGATTTAAAAATCAGGTCACAAAAATATAGTTCCGCGCTTGCAAATTGTCGCCCTATTGGAAAATGTTACTTCTTGGACTGCTTGCAAAAGTTTACTGTATATTGGAACACATACCCACAGCTCTGTTGCACCATTATTAAATTGTACTTTTTTGTGTGCCCGATTTGTGATGAAAATACACTGTGAACACATGTATTAACGATTTGAAAATAATGAAACAGTTGGGATAATTGCCACTGAAAGAAAAAAATGTGCAGAGTGCTTAGTTGAGTGGTTTGGCCTCCAATTGACCACCTTTACGTAGCGTTTACCTGTTTGTTCATTTGTGCTTACTTGTATCTACCATTTTTTGTCTTAGTTATTACAATAATAGAAAATGTATATATATATATATATATATATATATATATATATATATATAAAAGGAACGTAGTAAATAACGTTAAAAATAGTGGTCGAATGTTAGTAAACTCACCCGCTTTGTACAATCTGGTAACTCGGTAAACCACTGGAGTTTTCAACACGTGTTGCCCAACATTCTTCAAGCTGTGTACAAAAATTATACTTAGATTGTAAGTTGCATTTAAATCATGCGAAAAAAACGAAAACAATCTGTTTTTCAATACAGTTCAAAATAATTCGAAAATAGCATAATGATTTAAATGTCGAAAAAAAGTTATGGTCCCTTCGCCATCTAACAGTTGCTTGCCTATTATGTTATATTTAAATGCAATAACCTTATACGCAACTGAAAATAAATGTGATGATTATGATGATGATTTTATACACATCGTATGTGAAAATTTTATGAAATGTTTAATGCAAAATTGTAGTACTACATCTGGAAGCACAAATTCATAACTGGGATCAGCCCTCAAGTGTTTGTGCAGACCAGCGACCCTACATATTAATTTAAAATTTTAGTACGCCAGACGTATTGAAAATGTGCAGCATTCGAGGCAAAAACAGAGCTGAATATTTGACATTGGACGGTTTCCCACTGAGCTTTCGTTGCTCAGTTGTTAGAACGCAAGTCCCAGGAAGACTGACGGGGGTCGTTCCCATCTCAAGCAAGATTGCTTGGTGACAGGGTGATTCGGTATTACACCTTCAACGGGCCTGGCGTAATGTGATTTACATGGCAACATTATTGGCGCTAAACCTTTGTCTGTTTTCTACGTACCTGAACAATGAAGTCGTCATTGCTTGCTGAAATCTCATCAACTTTAACTTCAGCAATAATGTAGCTAGGCACAGTGACTTCCTCGGGCAAGCTCTCGTTGAAATGTTCATTGGTGAAAAGACTTAGAGAGACATCAAAGGTTCCTGTATTTTCAGCCGAAGTTTCAACGGATCTGCGCAAAGTTTGAAAGATTTAGACATGAACTACTTACTGAAAATGTCTGCATAACAACAGTGTATTCAGCTGTTTATTCCTTTGTCAAAAGAGCTCTACAAACTTGATATTATGCCTGGCAGCATTAGCTTATATACTGTTTATTCCTCATTAGAAACAATGTATTCAGCTGTTTATTCCTTATTTGAAACTTTATTGTCATATGATATGGGACAGGTAGCATGTGTCAAGTGACATATCTTGGTATAGTATCCTTACTCGATATGTGGTTGAACATTGGAAGACGAGAGAAGACTGTCGGCGTTGAATAGACAAGTCACATTAAGCATGTTTTGAACGTCACGTTGAATCGGATCAGTAGATGGAGCTAGGAATCTCCAGATCAGGAAAGACACCGACACCATATCGTTCTTATTCTGCAAATACATGTCAAAAACTTCAGAAGAGCAATAACGTTAAATATATGGTGTCACTTCATCACTGAGTGCAAAAATAATTACTGCAATGCCAATAAATAACCCGTATGGCGACAAACTATCGCATGTTACCTTATAGATAGCTTCACACTCCCCCAAGTCAAACACGAACACCGGATCTGACCCGGTGACCTTGCAGTTGTCATTGAGTTGTGAAAGGGGAGTTTCCCGGTCCAATGCGATGTAAAGTGTGTCACCAAGTTCATAATCAAGTGTTTGTCGTTCGTGAGGTGTTACTCTGCAAAAATTTAATTAATTGGACATGTTTTTTGAATCATAAAAGAGAATCAGTCAGTTGCATATCCCGTACTGTCTGAACAGAGTAGTTGATTTTGGATTGAGGACATTTGTTTGGAGGCTGATTTGCACAGATAATATTAAGCTACATTTGCAACTTATTTAAGAGAAAAGTATGAATATGTTTAACATGACACAATATAACAAAGCGATTTAAATGAAAAATCTACAACTTACGTAATAGTCAAAATTTTGTTCTCAGCATTCAACGTATGGCGGCGGCTCTAAAGTGATGGTTGACAAACCTGCAAGGTGATTTAAGAGAAGCTTTTTGAGTCCCAGTTTACATACGTCTTTAGGGCAAAATTGTAGTACGTCATCTTGAATTTGTACGCGACTATATCTAGGATATGTTCGTCGATTGGTGGCTAAAAATGCCAGTGTAATTAGTTTGGATAGTCAAACTCTATCATTCACATTATACAAGGTCTGTAATGTTAAATAAGGTTCTATAATGCTGTTTAAAAACAAATTCTATAAGTCAGAAACTTGGTGGAATAGTCAGAGAAGCGTGATAGATAAAACCTGATATTCCCACTTGGAAAAAAACAAAGAAGTCACCTTTAAGAATGACGGTTGCATTAAATCCCATTGAAGTTACATTGCCATCGCTGACGAACAAAACAGTGAGAATTGTAGAATTAATACGAACGTCTTGTGCTCCTTGATCCCCAGTAAGACTTCGTACATTGTCATTTTCGTCCTTAAACTAGGCAATATATAAAATTTAGATCATCACAGCCCAAAATCCTGGTAATGCTTAAGCAAACAAAATAACTTAGAACAACTGCCTTTGAGTATAGGAATATTATCACGAATGTAAATGTTTCCATAAGAAATATAGTAATAGATGAATAGATTATAATCTGTTAATCATAAGGATTAAAAACCCTTCTAAATTATTATGGTATACATTAGAAAGACACTATGGGGACTGGTTCAAAAGTAGTCGAAATAATGGGAAAAAATCAGTTTGAACCCAGGACTTAAAATCACCCATTACATTAATATAGCATACATTAACCTGTGATCATTATTGGCAACAAGTAAAGTTGTTAAAGTTAACAAATTTGTTACCAGGATGTGCTGGCGAGGTAAACTACTTTAATTTCATGACATTGATGTAAGTAACAGTCAACTCACAAACAGAACGTCAGCATCAATTTCAGTGACGAAAGAGGAAAATTGAAACACAAAGGACGTCATTTCTTCAACTTCAAATCTCCACACACAGCCAGCGTTGTTTTGGTAATTACTTGGAAAGTTAGGTGACATTAAATGATACACTGTGCCAGTAACATTTTCTCCACACGTTTCAGCTAAAATGTAATTAGGGGTCAACAAGTTTAACTTTACTTCGTGTACCCTTAGTATATCGGAAAAGGAAGGAAGGAGTTTTCGTTTTGGGTCGGGTTTGGACGCTCGGTTGATCTTGCTATATTCAGAAAATCTATTAACACAAGAAATCACACGAGAAAAAGTTCTACATACCGTTAGGTGTCGCAAAGGGCATACGCGAATATTTCAAATGCATTTGTGTGACAACACTAACGATTAGATCTATTAGGGTTAAGGTGGGACTTTAAAGATAATTATAGCAATAAAATCAACCAAAGAACTTAGTTCCTAACCTTAGCCCAGTCTCCGTCTCTCACTTTTAAAATGATACCTACTGTACATTACTTAAGGCAGTGAGTTGCGTATCTGAATTCAGCGAAACTAGGATAGGTGACGCATAGAGTTAAATTATTAATTTGGCAGCTAATGGGGGGTAGGGTGGAGTTTTGTTGAATTTTAAATGGTAATGCCCTACCGCAACCAAATAGTCCCAACTGTTAGCACTTTGGGATATTTACCGTTTCAAAGAGGTGTCTGTGCTCTGTCGTAAAGCTTAGTCTAATTTGTCTGTAGGAATTATTCACTTGTCTGTAGGAATTATTTTTCGTGTGCCATGTAAATTTTTAATTGCTCGTGTTACAAATGTTATTTTACTCTAATTCATTCTATTCCATTCTTTGAACGAACAATTTATAGAAACAGAACTTCAACACTGCCACATGTGGCGAGGTTTCACTTTTCAAAAATTATTGGGCTTCGTTTGTACTTGTTGCTCAGCTAGAAATTTTTCCGTGGTTCTGAATTAAACTGGTTTTAAATCCTTTACGTATAACAAGGCATTGACTTGAAAAATCTAGTTTGCGATGGAATTCGAACTAACTGCAAAAGTCCACAAAGTGCAAGTGTCAAATCAATATAATCTGACTTACCATCGTGAATAATCAAAACGACAGCAGTCGTGGTGAGATTCGTCAAACAATTCACATAGGCAGATGGGGTTCGAAGTATTACAGGAAAGGATTTCCCTCCACCAGTTATGATTCCAGCCAATTTACCCGAGTCGTCATTGTCCTCGTAAACCTGCGGTAAAAGGTTTAAGGACTAATGGCTAGGGGCTAAAGTTTAAGATTTAGGATACCTCACAGTAGTTGTTTTGAGCCAGGAAACCGGAAAGGTAACGGGCCACTATTCGAGTGGATCCCAGATTATGAGTAAAACTTGAAGCAAATGTGTCGCAATCCGGTGGAATGGTTCTTGCAAACTGACCGCTCACTAAACGCCCGCGGTTGCACTGAGAATCCCCAATTGCAAAACTAAACAAAAGATGTTACAACAAGATCTAAAATTAGTCACAAAAAAATGGAATAAAGTTCGTTTCTTAAAATTTTGTTTCGTTTCATAAATACATTTGTTTGACTAAAAACATTAACATTTCTCCCAGTCGTGTTTGCCATGCGCCTACATTCCTTTCATATGAGCCGCAGTTAAATGACGCCTTTTTTATGGTGTCGCTACAATGCGTTCAGACATTATCTACTAATTGTTCTCTTTGTTTTATTTACCCTTGATAACGTTTAACATTTCACAGCTATTTCCTTCCGGCCTGGTGATTGTTTTAGTGCTGTTGTGTCGCTATGTTTATTTGACCATGCAAATAAACTTATCTCGACCATTCCACATCAGTTACCAAATATGACGTCACACTTTGCGCTGCAGTGACATGTAATTTCAGGAGAAACAATTTTTTTTGTTTTAAGCTATAAAACATAATTTTCTTGCCGTGCATGGGCGCCTTAGTAACGTTATTTTAGCTAGGTTTTACGTCATTTTATGACATACCACGGTATATACGTCACAACAACATTTGAAATAAGCAACAAGAATTTGGTCA